>NW_027512601.1:0-300000 GCF_048772815.1 Callospermophilus lateralis
AGAGGAGTTTCCAAAAGTAAGTGACTGTGTAAACACTCCACAAACATGGAACTCTGCTGGCCAATAGCCTTCTTGTAAAACTGCCTCTGAGTTTGGACACTTGAAATATATCTTGTTGTCTGGAGCTTTAGCTTCATTTCTGGTGAAACCATCAAACCTGGATCTGCATCTATGTGACCTGGAGGACATCGTTTCTTATTTTCCATTGAACATGTGGTACCAGTGTTGATTTCTCTCTTTGTTGGTAAACTGTGGCCACTGGAAGCTTATTGTCTCCCTGAGTGGACTGTGAAGCCATTTGGTCATCCTGCCCTTTTTGTGGTGTTTCTTTCTTTTTTTTTTAATTTTATTTTTTTATTGGTTGTTCAAAACCCTACAAAGCTCTTGACATATCATATTTCATACATTAGCATACATTAGCTTCAAGTGAGTTATGAACTCCCTTTTTTGCCCCAAGTACAGATTGCAGAATCACATGGGTTACACATCCACATTTTTACATAATACCATAATAGTAACTGTTGTATTCTGCTACCTTTCCTATCCTCTACTATCCCCCCTCCCCTCCCCTCCCATCTTCTCTCTCTACCCCTTCTACTGTAATTCATTTCTCACCTTGTTTATTTTCCCATTCCACTTACAACCTCTTATATGTAATTTAGTATAACAATGAGGGTCTCCCTCCGTTTCCATGCAATTCCCCTTTTCTCTCCCTTTCCCTCCCACCTCATGTCTCTGTTTAATGTTAATCTTGTCTTCCTGCTCTTCCTCCCTGCTTTATTCTTAGTTGCTCTCATTATATCAAAGATGACATTTGGTATTTGTTTTTTAGGGATTGGCTAGCTTCACTAAGCATAATCTGCTCTAGTGCCATCCATTTCCCTGCAAATTCCAAGATTTTGTCATTTTTTAGTGCTGCGTAATACTCCATGGTGTATAGATGCCACATTTTTTTAATCCATTCATCCATTGAAGGGCATCTGGGTTGGTTCCACAATCTAGCTATTGTAAATTGTGCTGCTATGAACATCGATGTGGCAGTATCCCTGTAATACGCTCTTTTAAGGTCTTCAGGGAATAGTCCGAGAAGGGCAATAGCTGGGTCAAATGGTGGTTCCATTCCCAGCTTTCCCAGGAATCTCCATACTGCTTTCCAAATTGGCCGCACCAATTTGCAGCCCCACCAGCAATGTACAAGAGAACCCTTTTCTCACTCCAGTAAGATTGGCAGCCATTATGAAATCAAACAACAACAAGTGCTGGCGAGGTTGTGGTGTTTCTTGATGCTGCAATGGGAGGTTGGTATTTGCTTCATGAAATACAAGGAGTTCAACTAGGATATAGGGCTGGAGGGAGTTGTGTCACGTGTGTTGGGTCAGGGTGTGCAGGAGAATTCACCAACCAGGGTTCTATCCCACATAACTTGCCCCCTTGACCATAGCAACTTGATTGTGAACATTGCCCTGAAACCTCTCCATATAACAAGATGCCTTTTCATATAATGGTCTGCTGGCTGTACCAAGTCAGTCACAAGCTATTTGGAAGCCAATGGCAGATCCACATGGCGACACCACAGTTGTATTATCACACACCTGCCCACCACTGCTCTAGGCCCACTACTCAGCAGGCTCCAACTTACTGGCATCTCTGTTCTGCACCATTTTCATGAAACCCAGTCAATCAAGGCACTGTCTGTAACACAACAATCAAGCCACTGTCTGCAACAGAACATCCAATGGTTCTCCAGTGCCACTTGGTCATTGGGAATTTCAAAAATATCATGGTATTTATCTATCCATTTTTCAAGAATGAAGATGGAGGCACTTTGGGGTTTCCATTCTTCAAGGAACCATTACATGGGGAGGAAGCTCATTTCAATGAAAGCTCTGAGGAACTCTAACAGGCAAGGCTTCCCAAACACTGGCCAAAAGGTCACATGAAGCAAGGCCTATGGAGGTCTACAACGGGAGGTCCATGTGTCTTTTGACTCTTAACTATGGCTGCCAAGTTTTTCAGAATAAAATTATGCGATATCCTTGCTGAGATTTTCAGTTCTCTGAGGAAAGCCATCCTGGGCCTAGATCTCAGGTTTCAAAGGCAACTCTCATGTGTGGCCTCCTACAATGCCAAAACAATTAATGGCAATACTTCTCTGAGGTCAGTTCCAGAACTCAGTCTCTAAGAGGAATCACACCTGAGTTCAAGATAATGTGGAACCTGTCAACTCTTCCAACCGCCACACAAATGACCACAATTAAAACCAAAACATTCCCACATGGCCCTCATCTTCAGCCGTATAGACACTCATCATAAACTCTAGCTGGAGGTTTCCATGAGGGGCGCTGCCAAAGACAATGTCCAAAATATGCACCCTTGCCCCCCATGTGTCTAAATTCAGTGTGGCCTGGACACCCTTCCTTTGAACCAGGAGTGATCAAATAGGCCTGCTGTTAATGCTGCTCTGCATCTCCAATTTGAGGCCTACTGACAGTCAGGTATAGATTCATTATGTGATTTGGCATCATGAGAGAACCCAAGTACTTCTGCAGGATTTGAATAACTCATTTGACCCATAGGAATCCTATTCTCACTTGATGGATTTCCGGAACCTATCAGAGGAAGGCAAGAGACTTCATCTACAATGACTGATCTTTTTGCCATTTTGGTTTTGGATGCACACATGGGATCTTCTTTACATCTATCAGGAGCTGAGAATCTTAGCCACAGCCTCAAACAGGGCCTAGTGTCTGATTAAGACACCATCCTTTTCAAAGCAATTAAGCAAAGAGGCACAGGAGATGCCCATTCATTTTCATTTGAAAACTGTTTCTTAAGGCTTCACAAAAGGGTGGCCTGAGGCAAAGACCTTCCTGACATTCAAGGCAATAGAACCATAGTTAAGCAAATGGACCAAAGCAGGGTTTCTCGACTGAGACTTTACTGCTCACACTGATGTCTGAGTTTTCCAAGATGTTCCCATTCCCTTCAGCTATCAAGAACATGGACATGTCACAGAGCTTGGAGGTGGTACATATCTTGCACAATAAATCATGAGCCTATTCTGGAGAGTGGCCAGAATTCAGGAAGAAAACAGGAACTTAGGATGTTAGTAGGTGTTTAAGATCCATAAGGCAAACCACAGTCCATTCATCAATTGAGCAGGATGAATGCTGGGAAGCTTTCTACTAGACAGGACACCTCCATTGATGCATTCTCTTTTCTAATGTCTAAAACCACGGACACAGTGGATACACAGACATAGAAAGTCGCCTTGTCAAAAGACTTACTAGAAACAGTCGACTCCAAACCAAACCAACCACCTTTCCTACCTATTCTCAGAACATGAGACAAAACCGCAAACTCACACCCACACACAAAGGCACCTCCTTCCCAAAAGTAGGTCTGTAACTATCCGGAATGTCTTCTGACTGGTGGGCCATACTATGTTCCCCACAAAATGGCCTCTCCTCTCTCAGATCTTGTCTCCTTGGCCAACTCTGTGATGCTTTGAGGAGCCAACCGTTAGCCACTACCTGCTATCTCAGGAAAAGCTTCTCTTCAGAGCTCTACTGACATTTGGCCATCCTCACATCAGTAGGAACCAAGAAGGTCTGATCTGTACTTGGTAAATCCAAACAAGTGAGCCCACTGGGACAGGGACTGAGACTGGCTCTCGGTGCCTGGCTTCTTGCATCAAAATTTCCGAATGTTCCATCACCAAGGAAGTTAGGTAGGTCACTTCCTTCAGGAACTGAAAGAGGTCACTGCCTTGGCAACAACTTTGCCCTAACCGTTGCTTCCAAGGGTTCCATTAGATAGAGGCTGCCCCTACTTCCTTTGAAAATTTGACTAGTTTCAATTGTATATCAAAATAGGCACCTGGGAACAGCTCTCCATGCAGGTCTGGTTAGGTCAATCTTCTCTACATTAAAAAGAGAGAGGCTGATGCATACACATCCCTTTTTCCTGTCTAGATTGTTTGCCATTGAAGATGGCTTTTGCTCTCACAGGTCCTTCATAGCTGCTGACATCTTCTCCAGGGATTATTTCTGCATCGAACTTTGAGGTTCTCAGCAGTTGGCAGATACCCTACATTCCTGTATTGTAAGGCGAACTCTGTCCCTGCTCTTTTGTAATTTTAGATTGAAGCAACAGTGTATGGTTAGGGTTAATAACAAGTTCGATTTGGGTAAGGAATCATTATGCGGGATGAATAATGGTATTGGGAACCTGCAATATTTATAGGAATATAGAGATAAAATATAAGTATGAAAACAGAAATCTAGGTAAGATTTGAAGCTCAGAAATGCATTGGGCAACTGATTGCGATACGTAGCTTTGAATTACGTTCTAGATACATGTTTCAGAAAAATCGATATACAATGGCATAGGATCTTGTACCTTGGATGATTGAATGTAGTAGAGAACATCTACTCAAAAAGGGATAGTCGATAGGATCAGAAAGATAGTCAGTATGTTTCGGAAGAAGAGCGAGTATAGGATTTGGACCAAAGATCTTTAGCAATAGTGTTTCCGTTACAGAGTGAATGTCAATGTCAGCACATGTGAAGTGTCAGTCACAATGTTGAACTGCAGAAAATATGTAGGAAAGTAGATATCAATAGAGACATTAGGAAATCAGGCAAAAGTATCAAGTGAGTGAAAAAATTAAACATTTTCAACAGTTTTGAGGTTGAATATATAATCTTAGGAAGAAACAAATATGTAGCCAGCAATAGTATTGACATTTGAGAGCATTAGGCAACCTGGTCAGGGATGTTTTTAGTAATCCATGTTCAGTTTACCTTTAGGCTTTGGTACAATCATACGTGTGGCTTTTGCATTTTGTGTCCAGAATATTACAGTGATAACATGCATATGTAGATCAGGTGACATGAGTATTTCCTCCACCATTTCTGGGAGCAATATTTCAAATATGTATAGATTAGTATTGGGGGTAAAACCAGGTGTACCCTGTGTCTATGAATATAGAGATAATGCATGAATAGACCATACTGTGAATAAATAATATAACTTGTTACATTTTAAACAATGTATTGAATTGATATCAGAAAATATATAAAAAATCTTTTATTGATATATAATCATTCATTCCAACCAGTAATACATCTAATGGTGATATTACAGTGATGGTTTATCATGAAGTGTGTGTCCGTTTTGCTTCTAAAGTGATAAAGGAAATCGAAAATAATGTGTTTGGATAGAAGTCTCATGAACAGACCAGTCAAGAAACATGGAGGAATACATGTGTTCTGAAGCAGGAAGTGATTGAAAGTGAAACAAATGCCTATATATTTGCTAACCTGTGGAGGAAATATATATCCTATGATGTGCATAAAATGAAGAAATTTTAATGTCCCATTGTTGAATAAAAATGAACATCAATATACACATCATGTCCTATAGGAATCTACTTGCTTTGATGATAAACTGTGTCAGTTACTGTAAAAATATTAGGGTTTGTAAGCACGATTCACTGAAGTTAGTTCTCAGGACGAGGAAACAAATATGTATTTCAGGTGGTTGAATGTTTCTGAGAATAATCTTATGAAAAGTTGATTTTATATCCACATACATGAATATGAATGAATTTAGATAGTGTTTAATAGACACATGTTTTTCATATTTTGAAAAATCTAGATATATATATATATATATATATATATATATATATATATATATATATATATATATATATATATATATAAAACTCATGGAGAAATATTACAATGAAAATTTGACAAGATTTATAACACATACCCTTGATAAAGCAGAAGGAAATTCCAAGTATATACCATGCCTCCTATTAAAGGCCTGTATTTCTATTCTGTTAGTTTTCTTTTTATCCATCATATTAGCATTAGTAGTCAGAGTCTATTAGGGTATGTGTTAGTGTCGGGGATCAGTATTTCAAATGAAAATAGGAAAATAAATCTAATGTGTATGCAAATATGTGCTACACAAAAATCTTGCCACTCTCATCCAGAACAATTCTTTTACATTAACTTCACTCCAAGTAAGACACAATTAGTGGAGAGGAGTTCGAAAACCTGTGATTACATATGTGGAACTGAAAATGTTCAGGAGTTCACAACATTGGATGTGGTAGAGCAGTTTCCAAAAGTAAGGGAGAGGTTAAACACTCCACAAACTTGGAGCTCTGCTGGCCTTAAGACTTCTTGAGAAAATGCCTCTCAGGTTGGGAACATGAAATATATGAAGTTGTCAGGAGATTTAGCTTCCTCATTGTGACACCATGAAATGTGGGTCTGCATCTATGTGACCTGGAGGAAATGGTTCCTTATTTTCTAATGAACATGAGGCAGCAGTTCTGAATTCTTTCTTGGTAAACTGTGGCCACTGGGAGTTAAGTGTCTCCCCGTGTGGTCTGTGAAGCCATTTGGTCATCCTCCATTTTTGTGGTGTTTCTTACTGCTGCACTGGGAGTTTGGAATTGGCTTAATGAAATACAAGGAGTTCAACTGGGACACAATTCTGGAGGGAGCTCTGACACGTGTGATTGCTCAGCGTCTTCAGGAGAATGTTCGAAACATGGGTCTATCCCACATAGCTTTCCCCTTGACTATAACAACCAGATTCTGAACATTGCCCTGAAACCTCTCAATAAAACAAGATGCCTTTACATATAAGGGTCTGATGCCTGCACCATATCAGTCACAAGTATTTTGGAAGCCAAAGGGAGATCCACGTGGTCCCATCACAGATATTTATTCACAAATGTATAGTCCACTGCTCTAGCCCCAATACTCAGCAGGCTCCAACTTACTGACATCTCGGTTCTGTACCATTTTCATGACAACCAGTCAATCAAGGAACTGTCTGGTACACACATGATCAGCAACAGGACATCCAAAGTTTCTCCAGTGCCACCTGGTCATGGAAATTTCAAAAATTTCATGGTATTTGTATAGCCATTTTTCAAGGATGATGTTGGAGGCACTGTGGGTTTCAATTCATTCAGGAACCATTAAATGGTGAGTAAGCTCATTTCAATGAAAGCTCTGAAGAACTCTCACAGGCAAGGCTTCCCAATGAGTGCCCAAAAATTCACATGAAGCCAGGCTCATTGAGGTCTACAATATGAGGTACATGTGTGTTTTGAGTCTCAACTATGACTTCCAAGTCTTTCAATAAAAAAATCATGTGTTACCCTGGCTGAGATTCCCAGTGCTCGGTGGAAAGCCACCCTGGGCCTAGATCTCAGTTTCCAAGGGCTAATCTCATGTGTGGCCTAATATAATCCCAAAACAATTCATGGCAATACTTCTCTCAAGTCAGTTCCAGAACTCAGTCTCTAAGGAGTATCAGAGCAGAGTTCAAGCCCTGGTGGACCAAGTCATCTCTTCCAACCGCCACACAAATGACCACAATTAAAACCAAAACACTGCTACATGACCCTCATATTCTTCCATAAAGACACTCATCATAACATATGGCTGGAGGTTTCCATGAGGGGCACAGCCCAAGACAGTGTCCAAAATAAGCTCCCTTGCCCCTCATTTGCCTAAAGTCAGGGTGGCTTGGACACCCATCTTGTGAACCAGGAGTGATCTTTAAGGGTAAAAGAAATTGAAATTAAAGTGTAAAAGTTAAAGTGTAAAAGACCGGGTTTGTAAAGTTTCTAAGATTCAAGGCCTGATTTAAAATGTAAAGGACCAGGTATTGTTAAGTTCCTATGCTACATGAAAAATCTGAAATTCCTGTTACTTGTAGGACAATTTCTGGACTGCCCAGTAAATATTCCCCCTGATCGCCTGGTTGTTTAATAACCTAGGACCCTGTGTGGCTTGGCACATATGCATCGCAGGGCCTAATCTAATCAATTTGAATCTGTACCCCGCTGTAGAACTGACCTATCCCTCCTGCCTGACATGTTCCCACCAATGAATGAACTAATCATGTTTAGGATTTGTTGTTTGATTTTCCCGCAGTGTATGATGATTTTTTAAAAGATACTGTGATATATGTAAAGTCTCGCCCTCCCCAAAAAGTGTACTTAAGCACTGCTCAACCTCAGCTCGGAGATCTGGGCTGCTCTCCCTTCTTGAGTGACCACGGAGCCCTAGCATACTGGATTGGATCCTCAATAAATGTCTTTTGCTGTTGCATGAGCCGTGGTCTCATACATGAACATGAATGAATTTAAGGAGTGTATAATAAGACACATATATTTCATATTTTGAATAATCTATAGAGTGCAGATTTTTCACAAAACACATACAGAGATATTAAAAAGTAGCAATATATATGCCAATCAAAATTCATCATGAAATACATATCATACACAGATCCAAAAATATTTATTTTACTTAACATGGATTTATGTGTAATGTTGTTCAACTAGGAAGCTCACGCATAGGTTGAATTTTCAGTTCCTACAGCGTTTAGGAGGAGTGATCTCTTCTCACAATTTGTATCTGCCAAGTAGGCCACCTCACAATAATGTACGTGTGGTACCAGGTAGGATTCTATTTGTGCATATAAAAATACATGTGCTGAATAGGCAACAGAGAAAGGGAGACAGGAATTCACATATTTGATACCTTTCAAAAAACATGGAGAACTATATCAATTAAAAATTAACCAGATTTTTAACAACTACCCTTTATCATGCAAAAGGCAAGTCCAACTATACACCATGCCTCTTCTGAACTGCTTGTATTTCTATTCTGTTTGGGTTATTTTTCTCCATCATATTAGCATTAGTAGTCAGAGTCTAGTAGGGTATGCGTTAGTGTCATGGATTCAGTAATTCAAATGGAAATAAAGGAAAATGAATCCATTGTGTATGCAAATATGCGCTACAAAAAAACTTTCCACTCTCATTCAGAGCAATGCCTTGACATTACCTTCACCCAAGTAAGACACAATTAGAGGACAAGAGTTAGAAAATCTGTGAATACATATCTGGAACGGAAAATGCTCAGGAGTTCACAAGCTTGGGCATTTTAGAGGAGTTTTCAAACTTAAGGGACAGGATAAACAGTCCAAATTCATGGAACTCTGCTGGCCTAAAGACTTCTTGAGAAACTGCCTCTGAGGTTGGGCACTTGAAATATATGTTGTTGTCAGGAGCTTTAGCTTCCTTTGAAGTGATACCATCAAAGATGGGTCTTCATTTATCTGACCTGGAGGACATGGTTTCTTATTTTCCAAAAGAACATGAGGCAGCAGTGCTCAATTCTTCCTTTGAAGGTAAACTGTGGCCACGGAGGGGTAAGTGTCTCCCCGTCTTGACTGTGAAGCCAATTGGCCATCCTACAATTTTCGTGGTGTTTCTTGCTGCTGCACTGGGCTTTTGGTTTTTCCTTCATGAAATACAAGGAGTTCAACTGGGACACAGTGCTGGAGCGAGTTCTGTCACGTGTGGAGGGTCAGGGTCTACAGGAGAATTCACCAACCAGACTTCTATCCCACATAACTTGAAACATTATCCATAGCAAACTGATTCTGAACATTGTCCTGAAACCTTTACATATAACAAGATGCCTTTACAGATAAGGGTCGGCTAGCTGTACCATGTAAGCCACAAGCCATTTGGAAGTCAATGGCAGACCCAAATGGCCCCACCACAGATGTTTTATCATACACCTGCACACCACAGCCCTGGGCCCAATTCTCAGCACTCTCCAACTTACTGGCATCTCTGTTCTGCACAATTTTCATGAAATCGAGTCAGTCAAGGCACTGTCTGGTACACTCATGATCAGCAACAAGACATCCAAAGGTTCTCCAGTGCCACCTGGTCAGGGGAATTTTATGGTATTTATAGAGCCATTTTTCAAGGATGAAGTTGGAGGCACTGTGGGTTTCAATTCATTCAGGAACCATTAAATGTTGAGGAAAATCATTTCAATGAAAGCTCTCGAGAACTCTCACAGGTAAGGCTTCCCAAAGAGTGGCCAAAATACACATATATTTCATATTTTGAAAAATCTTGACAGTATATATATATATATATATATATATACAAACACACACAGACATTAAAAACTAGCAATATATATGCCAATCGAAATTCATCATGAAATATATATCATCCACGTATCCAAAAATATTCATTTTACTGAACATGGATTTATGTATAATGTTGTTCAACTAGGAAGCTCACCCATAGGTTGAATTTTCAGTTCCAACAGCGTTTAGGAGGAGTGAACTTTTCTCACAATGCCAAGTCAGCCACCTCACAAGAATATATGTGTGATACAAGGTACAATTCTATATGTGCATATAAAAATACATGTCCTGAATAGGATACAAAGAAATGGGGGAGACAGGAATTCACATATTTGATAAGTTTAAAAATACATGGACAACTCTTTCAACAAAAAATTGACTAGATTTAAAACTCCTTCCCTATATAATGGAAAAGTTAATTCAATGGTAAACCATGCCTCCTCTGATATGTTTGTATTTCTGTTCTATTTGGGTTATTTTTCTCCATTACGTTAGGATTAGTTGTCAGAGTCTTGTAGGGTATGGGTTAGTTTCAGGGATTCAGTATTTCGAAAGGAAAATTGGAAAATGAATCCAATGTGTATGCAAATATGTGCTACACAAAAATCTTCCGACTCTCATCCACAACAATGCCTTGACCTTAACTTCGTCCCAAGTAACACATGTAGAGGAGATGAGTAAGAAAATCTGTGAATACATATCTGGAATTTAATATGCTCAGGAGTTCACAAACTTGCAGGTAGAAGGCGAGATTCCAATAGTAAGGGACAATGTGAACACTCCAAAAACATGGAGCTCTGCTAGCCTAAAGGCTTCTTGAAAAACTGGCTCTGATGTTGGGCTCTTGAAATATATGTTGTTGTCAGGAGCTTTAGCTTTTTTTGTAGTGAGACCATAAAAGCTGGGTCTGCATCTATGTGACCTGGAGGAGATGCTTTCTTATTTACCAATGATCATGATGCAGCATTGCTGAATTCTCTCTTTCGGGGTCAACTGTGGCCACTTGGGGCTAAGTGTCTCCTCATGTGGACTGTGAAGCCATTTGATCATCCTCCAATTTTTGTGATATTTTTTGCTGCTACACTGGGAGTTCAGTATTTCCTTCATGAAATACAAGGAGTTCACCTGGGACACAGTGCTGGAGGGAGTTCTGTCACGTGTGGTGGGACAGGGTCTGCAGGAGAATGCACAAACCAGGCTTCTGTCCAACATAGCTTGACCCCTTGACCATAGGAACCTGATTCTGAACATTGCCCTGAAACTTACCCATATAACAAGAATCATTTACATATAAGGGTCTGCTGGCTGCACCATGTCAGTCACAAGCCATTTGGAAGCCATTGGGAAATCCACATGGAAGCACCACAGATGTTTTATCTCACACATGCCCACCTTTGCTCTAGGCCCACTATTCAGCAGGCTCCAACTTACTGGAATCTCTGTTCTACACCATTTTCTTGAAACCCAGCCAATCAAGGCACTGTCTGGTACACTCATGATCACCAACAGGATATCCAATGGTTCTCCAGTGCCTCCTGGATATGGGAATTTCAAAAATTTCATGGTATTTATCGAGCCCATCTTTCAAGGTTGAAGTTGGAGGCACTGAGTGTTTCATTTAATTCGGTAACCATTAAATGGTGAAGAAGCTCATTTCAAAGAAAGATCTGGAGAACTCTCACTGCCAAGATTTCCCAAAGAGTGGCCAAAAGGCCACATGAAGCCAGGCCCATTGAGGTCTACAATGTGAAGTGCATTTGTGTTTTGACTCTCAACTATTGCTGCCAAGTGTTTCAGAATAAAATTATGTGATACCTTGGCTGAGATTCCCAGTGCTCTGTGGAAAGCCACACTGGGAATAGATCTCAGTTTCCAATGGTGACTCTCATGTGTGGCCTCCTAATATCCCAACACAATTCATGGCAATACTTCTCTGAGGTCAGTTCCAGGACTCAGTCTCTATAGGGTATCACACCAGAGTTCAAGCCCAGGTGGACCCAGTCATCGCTTCCAACTTCCACACAAATAACCACAATTAAAACCAAAACACTCCCACATGGCCCTCATCTTCTTCCATATAGACACTCCTCATAACCTCTGGCTGGATGTTTCCATGAGGGGGGCAGCCCAACACAGAGTCCAAATAACCTCGCTTGCCCGTCATTTTCCTAAAGGCAGGGTGGCCTGTACACCCTTCCTGTGAACCACAAGGGATCAAAAATGCCTTCCTTTAATACTGCTCTGCTTCTCCAATTTGAGGCCTACTGACTGTCAGGTATAGATTCTTTATGTGATTTGGAGTCATGAGAAAACACAAGCATGTATGGGATAGCCTTTGCAGGGCTTAGAAGAACTCATTTGATTCAAAGGATCTCTATTCTCACTTGATGGTGGTCAGGAACCTAAGAGAGGAAGGCGAGAGACTTCATCAACAATTACTGATCTCTTTCCCATTTTGGTTTTGGATGCACACATGGGATCATTCTTTAGATGCATCAGGTGCTGAGAACCTAAGCCACAGCCTCACACAGGGCCAAGAGACTGATTCCGACACATCCATTTCCAAAGAAATTAACAAAGAGCCACAGGTGATGCCCATTTATTTCCATTTTAAAACTGTTTTCTTCAGGCTTCACAAAGCGGTGTCTTGAGGCCAAGACCTTCCTCACATTCAGGGGAAGAGAAGAATTGGTTAGCAAAAAACCCAAAGCAGAGTTTCTCCACTGAGGCTTTCCTGGTCACACTGATATCTGAGTTTTTTGAGATGCTAGCCATTCCCTTTAGCTATCCATTACATGGCCTTGTCACAGAGCTTGGAGGTGGTACATATCTTGGACACAAAACCATGAGCCTATTCTGGAGAGTGGCTAGAATCAGGAAGAAAACAGGAACTTAGGAAATTAGTAGGTGTTGCCCATCCATAAGGGAAGCCACAGTCCATTCATCAATTGGGCAGAATGAATGCTGGGTAGGTTTCTACTAAACAGGACACATCCATTGATGAATTCTCTTTTCAAATGTCTACAACCACAGACACAGTGGGATACACAGACATAGAAACACTCACTTTGTGAAACGACTTACTAGGAACAGTCCACTCCAAACCAAACAAACCGCCTTTTTTACCTATTCTCAGAAAATGAGACAAAACCACAAACTCACACCCACACCCACAAAGGCACCTCCTTCCCCCAAAGAGGTCTGTGACTATCCGGAGTGTCCTCTGACTTGTGAGCCTTATTATGTTCCCTGAAATGTTCTGTCCTGTCTCAGATCTGGTCTTTTTGGCCAAATCTGTGAAGTGGTCAGGAGCCAGCTGTGAGCAACTTCCTGCTTTCTCAGGAAAGGCCCCTCTTCTGAGCTCTCCTGAAATTTGGCCATTCTCACATCAGTATGTACCAAGAAAGACTGACTCTGTTCTTGGTAAATCCAAATAAGTGAGCCCACTGGGAATGGTACTGGGACTGCCTCTGGTAGCCTGGCTTCCTGGATCCCAAGTTCAGAGAGTTCTATCACCAAAGAAGTGAGGAAGGTCACCTCCTTTGTGAACTGAATGAGGTCACTGCTTTGGAAACCACTTTGTCCTAAAATTTGCTTCCAAGGTTCCCATGAGATGGAGGCTGCCCCTATTTCCTGTGATACGTTCACAACTGAGGATTGTATATCAACCATAGGCAGCCAGGAACAGCTGTCTACACTGGACTGGTTTGGTCCATCTTCTCTACATTAAGAAGAGTGAGGCTTATTCTGACACATCCCTTCATCCTGACTGGGTTGTTTGCCATGGAAGATGACTTTTGCTCTCTCAGGTCCTTCATAGCTGCCTACATCTTCTCCAGGGATCATTTCTGCATGAAACTTTGAGGTTCTCAGCAGGTGGAAGATCCCCTACACTCCTGTATTGGAAGACTAATTCTGTCCCTCCTCTTCTGTAAAGTTAGATTGAGGAAACATTGTATGGTTAAGGTTAATAACAGCTTCCATTTGGGTTAGGAATCATTCTCTTGGATGAATAATGGTATTGGAATTTTGCTATATTTTCAAGAATATATAGGTGAAATATAAGTATGAAAAAAGAAATATAGGTAATTTTTGAAGCACAGAAGGGAATTGGCCCCACTATTGGGATTCTTAGCTTTGAATTATGTTCTGCACAGGTGTCTCAGATTAATTGATATACAATGGCATAGGACCTTGTCTTTTGGATGATTGAATGTCGAAGAGAAAATCCAGTCCAAAAGGGATAGTTGGTGGATTAGGAAGATATTCGGTAGATTTAGAATGAAGAGTGTGTATAGCATTTGGACCAAAAGATCTTTAGCAATAGGGTTTTGTGTAGAGAGTGAAAGTAAATGTCAGCACATGTGAAGAGTCAGTCATAATGATGAAATGGGAAAAAAAAATACAGGAAATCAGATTTCAATAGAGACATTAGGAAATCAGGCAAAGCATAAAGTGAGTGATAGGATTAGACATTTTCAACAGGGTTGAGGTTGAATATGTAATTTCAGGAAGAAACAAATATGTAGTCACCAATAGGATTCACTTTTGAGAGCATTAGGCAACCTGGACATGGATTTTTTTTTAATCCATGCTCACTTTCCATTTAGGATTTGGTACAATCATAAGTGTGACCTTGCTTTTTGTTTCCACAATATTACTGTGATTAATGTATATATAGATCAGGTGACATGAGTATTTCTTCCACCATTTCTGGGAGCAATATTTTGAAGACATATAATTTAGTATTGTGGGTACAAATAGGTATACTCTGTGTTATATGAATATAAAGATAATGCATGAATAGACCATACTGTGAATAAATAATATAACTGGTTCCAAATTTAAATAATGGATTGAATTGATATCTGAATATATATTGGAAATCATATATTGATATTCATACAATCATTCCAGCCAGTTATACATCTAATGGTAATATCACTGTTATGGTTTATCATGAAGTGTGTGTGAGCTTTGCTTCTAAAATGATTATGGAAATTGAAAATAATGTGCTTGGAAAGAAGTCTCATTAAAAGAGCAGTCAAGAAACCTGGGGGAATACATATGTTCTGAAGCAGGAAGTAATTGAAAGTGAAAAAAATGCCTATAAATTTGTGAATTTGTGAATGAAATATGTATTCTATTATGTGCAAAAACTGAAGAAATATTAATGTACCAGTTTTGAATAAAAATGAACGTCAAAATACATATCATGTCCCATAGGAATCTACTTGCATTGACGTTAAACTGAGTCATTTACTATAGCAATATTAGGATTTGTATGCACCATTCACTGAAGTTAGTTTTCAGTATTAGGAAACAAATATGTATTTCAGGTGGATTAATATTTCTGAGAACATTCTTATGAAAAGTTGAATATAAATCCACATTCATGAACATCAATGAATTTAGGGAGTATATAATAAGACACATACATTTCATATTTTGAAAAATCTGGAGAGTTTATACATATATATATGCACACACACACACACACACACACACACACACGTATACATTAAAAAGTAGCAATATATATGCCAATCGAAATACATCATGAATTATATATCATCCACAAATCCAAAAATCTTCATTTTTCTGAGCATCGATTTATGTATAATGTTGTTCAACTAGGGAGCTCACCCATAGTTTGAATTGTAAGTTCCAACAGCATTTAGGAGGAGTGATCCCTTCTCACAATTTGTATTTGCAAAGTCAGCAACCTCACAAGTATGTACATGTGATACCAGGTAGGATTCTATATGTGAATATAAAAATGCATGTGCTGAATAGGGTACAGAGAAATGGAGACAGGAATTCTCATATTTGTTAACTTTAGAAACACATGGAGAAGGGAGGGGCAGAGCCGCCAACCGCGCCTGTAAGGTAGGCGGACCTGCGAGCCACCCGTAGAACAGGCCTAGCGGCCCGCCATCGTGAAAGACACATCACCCTGGTTGGGGGTTGGGCAGAGCCACTGCACGCGTGCAAGGAACGCGGACATGCAACCCACAGGCAGAACAGGCCCAGACACCCGCGGAGGGGCAGAGACACCCCTTGTGACTTCAAGATAGGTGAACCTGCGACCCACCAGCTGAAGCGGCCCAGCTGCCTTCAGAGGGGCAGAGCCGGCCCCCGCGCCTGCGAAGTAGGTGGACCTGCGAACACCGACAGACCAGGTGCTAGGCCCCGCCAGGGTGCTAGACACATAACCAGGTTTGGGGAGGGGCCGAGCCGCTGCCCGTGCCTGCAAAGCAGGTAGACCTCTCACCCAGAGGCAGAACAGACCCAGCGACCTACCAGCGTGGTAGACACATCGCCCCGGTTTGGGGGGGGGCAGAGATGCCACTCACGCCTGCAATGTAGACAGCCCTGCAACCCACAGACAGAAGAGGCCCAGCGGAGCGCGGAGGGGCAGAGCCGACGCCTGTGCCTGCAAGGTAGCTGGACCTGTTACCCACTGGCTGAACAGGACCAGCACCCGCAGAGGGGTAGATCAACTGCCCGCTCCTGCAAGGTAGGCGGACCAGCTACCAAGAGGCAGAACAGGCCCAGCGGCGTGCTGGTGTGGTAGGCACATTGCCCCAATTGGAGGAGGGGCAGAGCCGCTGCTTACGCCTGTGAGGGAGACTTTTCAAGAATACAATAGCAATATAAACATTTAGGGGTAAAATTCAATAACACAAAAGTTTCACCAAGCCGAAAAAAACGTGAACAGTAGGGAAAGACAAGGAAAGAAAGGACCACAAGCAACGCAGGTCAACTCAACATTAGAAGAGGTAATATCTGCAGCATATGGAATGTCAGATAAAGAATCAGGATATACTTGCTTCAGATGATCTGAAGTCTCCAGGGAGACATTAGACAGCAAAATCAGACAATGAAAGATCACTTTGACAATGAATTACAAAAACAAATCCAAGAAGCAAAAGATCAACTATACAGGGAGATAGAGGTTATAAAAAACACACAAACAGAAATCATAGAAATGCAGGAAGCAATAAACCAACTTAAAAACTCAATTGAGAATACTACCAGCAGAATAGATCACTTAGAACAATAAAGACAAAGTATTTCAACTTGAAAAGAACATAGAAACCTCAGCAAGACTGTTAAGAAACCATGAGCAGAACATCCAAGAAATATGGGATAACATGAAGAGACCAAACTAAAGAGTAATTGGGATACAGGAAGGTATACAGGTCCAAACCACAGGATTGAGCAATCTATTCAATGAAATAATATGAGAAAACTTTCCAGACATGAAGAATGAGACAGAATCCCAAATCCTAGAAGCCTACAGGACGCCAAATGTGCAAAATCATAAGAGATAAACACCGAGACATATTATAATGAAGATGCCAAACATACAGAATAAAGAGAGAATTTTAAAAGCTACAAGAGAAAGGAAGCAGATTACATTTAGGGGTAAACCAATCAGGATAACAGCTGATCTTTCAACACAGACTCTGAAAGCTAGAAGATCCTGGAATAACATTTTTCAATCACTGAAAGAAATTGGGTTCCAACCAAGAATTGTGTATCCAGCGATTTTAAGCTTCAGGATGGAAGATGAAATTAAAACCTTCCATGATAAACAAAAGTTAAAAGAATTTGCAGCTAGAAAACCATCTCCTCAAAAGATCCTTGGCAAAACATTATAGGAAGACGAAATGGAAAATAACAGTAAAAACCAACAGTGGGAGGTAGTACAGTAAAGGGGCGAAAAATAATCAAAGAGAAAAACAAACCATGTTTAGTAACATAAATAAACAAATATGGCTGGAAGAACAACCCATATTTCAAAAATAACCCTAAATGTTAATGCCTTAAACTCACCAATTAAGAGACACAGGCTAGTAGAATGGATCACGAAAGAAGACCCAAAAATTTTCTGCCTACAGGAGACACATTTGATAGGAAAAGACATATATAGACTAAAGGTGAAAGGTTGGGAAAAATCATATCACTCATATTGACTTCGGAAACAAGCAGAAGTGTCCATACTCATATCAAATAAAATAGATTTCAAGACAAAGTTAATCAAAAGGGATAAAGAGGGACACTACATATTGCTCAAGGGAACCATACACCAACAAGACATAACAATCATAAATATATGTGCCCCAAACAATGGTTCAGCTATGTTAATCAAACAAACTCTTCTCAAGTTCAAGAGTCTGGTAGACCACCATACAATAATCATGGGAGATTTCAACACACCTCTCTCATAACTGGACAGATATTCCAAACAAAAGTTGAATTAGGAAACTATAGAACTCAATAACACAAATAATAACCTAGACTTAATTAACATATATAGAATATACCACCCAACATCAAGCAGTTACACTGTTTTCTCAGCAGCACATGGATACCTCTCAAAAATAGATCATATATTATGTCACAGAACAACTCTTAGACAATATAAAGGAGTATAGATAATACCAGGCATCTTATCTGATCGTAATGGAATGAAACTGAAAATCAACAATAAAAGAAGGAAGGAAAATTCATGCATCACTTGGAGAATGAACAATACGTACTGAATGATCAATGGGTTATTGAAGACATCAAGGAGAAAAATAAAAAAAATTCTTAGACATAAATGAAAAAGACAGACAGAACATATCAGAATCTATGGGACACATTGAAAGCAGTTCTAAGTGGAAAATTCATTGCTTGGAGTTCTTTCCTTAAAAAAAGAAAAAAAAAACCAACAACAAATAAATGATCTCATAGTTCATTTCAAAATCCTAGAAAAAGAAGAGCAAAACAACAGAAAAAGAAGTAGAAGGCAAGAAATAATTAAAATCAGAGCTGAAATTAATGAAATCGAAACAAAAGAAACAATTGAAAAAATTGAAAATGCTAAAAGTTGAAAAATTAATAAAATCGACAGACTCTTAGCCATGTTAATGAAGAGAAGAAGAGAGGGAACTCAAATTACTATCATAAGGGATGAAAAAGGCAATATCACAACAGACACTTCTGAAATACAGAAGATAATCAGAAATTATATTAGAAGATAGTGAAGGCATCAATAAATTTCTTAAGTCATATGATCTGCCCAGATTGAGTCAGGAGGATATAGACAACCTAAGCAGACCAATATCAATTGAGAAAATAGAAGAAAGCATCCAAAGACTACCAACTAAGAAAAGCCCAGGACCGAATGGGTATACAGCAGAGGAGGCCAATATCACCCTGATTCCTAAACCAGACAAAGACCCTTCAAAGAAACAAATATACAGACCAATCTCTCTAATGAACCTAGATGCAAAAATCCTCAATAAAATTCTGGCGAATCAGATACAAAAACATATTTAAAAAATTGTGCAACATGATCAAGTAGGATTCATTCCTGGGATACAAGGCTGGTTCAATATACGGAAATCAATAAATGTTATTCACCACATCAATAGACTTAAAAATAAGAACCATATGATCACCCCAATAGATGCAGAAAAAGCATTCAATAAAGTACAGCATCCCTTTATGTTTAAAACTCTAGAAAAACTGGGATAACAGGAACATACCTCAATATTGTAAAAGCAATCTATGCTAAGCCTCAGGCTAGTATCATTCTGAATTGAGAAAAAATTGAAGGCATTCCCTCTAAAATCTGGAACAAGACAGGGATGCCCTCTCTCACGATTTCTGTTCAACATAGTTCTCGAACACTGGCCAGAGCAATTAGACAAATGAAAGAAATTAAAGGCATAAAAATAGGAAAAGAAGAACTTAAATTATCACTATTTGCAGATGACATGATTCTATACCTAGTAGACCCAAAAGGGTCTACAAGAAACTATTAGAGATAATAAATGAATTCAGCAAAGTGGCATGATATAAAATCAACAATCATAAATCAAAAGCATTCCTGAATATCAGCAACAAATCCTCTGAAACGGAAATGAGGACAACCACTCCATTGAGAGTATCCTCAAAAAAAATAAAATAAAATATTTGGTTATCAACGTAACAAAAGATGTGAAAGACTTACACAATGAAAACTACAGAACCCTAAAGAGAGAAATAGAAGAAGATCTTACAAGATGGAAAAATATACCCCGTTCATGGATAGGCAGAATTAACATCATCAAAATGGCGATATTACCAAAAGTTCTCTATAGGTTTAATGCAATGCCAATCAAAATCCCAACGGCATTTCCTGTAGAAATAGATAAAACAATTATGAAATTCATATGGAATAATACAAGACCCAGTATAGCAAAGACAACTCTAAGCAGGAAGTGTGAATCAGGCGGTATAGCGATACATGTCCTCAAACTATACTACGGAGCAATAGTAACCAAAAGAGCATGGTACTGGTACCAAAACTGGCGGGTGGACCAATGGTACAGAATAGAGGACACAGAAATCAATCCACAAAATTACAGCAATCTTATATTTGATAAAGGAGCTAAAAGCATAAACTGAAGGAAGGATAGCATCTTCAACAAATGGTGCTGGAAAAACTGGAATTACATATGTAAGAAAATGAAACTGAATCCCTTTCTCTCGCCATGCACAAAAGTTAACTCAAAATGGATCAAGGAGCTTGATATCAAATCAGCGACACGGCATCTGAAAGAAGAAAACTTTGGCTATGATCTACATACTGTGGGGTCGGGCTCCAAATTCCTCAATAGGACACCCATAGCATAAGAGTTAATAATTAGAATCTACAAACAGGACTTACTCAAACTAAATAGATTTTTCTCAGAAAAAGAAACAATAAGAGAGGTAAAAAAGGAGCCTACATCCTGGGAACAAATCTTTACTCCTCACACTTCAGATAGAGCCCTAATATCCAGAGTTATACAAAGAACTCAAAAAATTAAACAATAAGCAAATGAATTACCCAATCAACAAATGGGCCAAGGACCTGAACAGACACTTCTCAGAGGAGGACATACAATCAATCAATAAGTACATCAAAAAATTCTCACCATCTCGAGCATTCAGAGAAATGCTAAACTAACCCACCCTAAGATACCATCTCACTGCAGTACGCTTGGCAGCCATTATGAAGTCAAACGACAACAAGTGCTGGCGAGAATGTGGGAAAAAGGGTACACCTGTACATTGCTGGTGGGACTGCAAATTGGTGCAGCAAATTTGGAAAGCAGTATGGAGATTTCTTGGAAACTTGGGAATGGAACCGCCATTTGACCCAGCAATTCCCCTTCTCGGTCTAATCCCTATAGACCCAAAAAGTGCATGCTACAGGGACATTGATAAATCTATGTTCATAGCAGCACAATTCACAATAGGAAGACTGTGGAACCAACCTAGATGCCCTTCAATAGATGAATGGATTAAAAAAAATGTGGCATTTATACACAATGGAGTATTACTCTGCATTAAAAAATGACAAAATCATACAATTTGCAGAGAAATCGATGGCATTACAACGTATTATGCTACGTGAAGATAGCCAATCACTAAAAAACAAATGCCAAATGTTTTCTTTGATATAAAGAGAGTAACTAAGAACAGAGTTGGGAGGAAGAGCATGAGAAGATGATTAATATTAAACAGGGGTGAGAGGTGGGAGGGAAAAGGAAAGAGAAGGAAAATTACATAGAAATGGAAGGAAACCCTCATGGTTATACAAAATTAAATACAAGATGAAGTGAGGTGAAAGGGGACAAAAACAAGTGGAAGAAATGAATTACAATAGATGGGGTAGAGAGAGAGGATTGGAGGGGAGGGGATGGGAGATAGTAGAGGACAGGAAAGGCAGCAGAATACAACAGACACTAGTATAGCAATATGTAAAATAGTGGATGTGTAACTGATGAGATACTGCAATCTGTATATGAAGAAAAATGGAAGTTCATAACCTACTTGAATCAAAGTGTGAAATATGACATGTCAAGAACTATGTAATGTTTTGTAGAACCAACAATAAATATTAAAGGAAAAAAAACACATGGAGAACTATTTCAATGAAAAATTGACTAGGTTTATAACACCTACACTTTATCATGCAAAAGGCAAGTCCAACTATACACCATGCCTCTTCAGAAGTGCTTGTATTTCTATTCTGTTTGGGTTATTTTTCTTCATCATATTAGGATTAGTAGTCAGAGTTTGGTAGGGTATGCGTTAGTGTCAGGGATTCAGTCTTTGGAATGGAAAATTGGAAAATGAATCCAATGTGTATGCAAATATGTGCTACACAAAAATCTTCCCACTCTCATCCAGAACAATGCCTTGACGTTACCTTCACGCCAAATAAGAAACAATTAGAGGAGAAGAGTTAGAAAATCTGTAAATACATATCTGGAATGGAAAATATTCAGGAGTTCACAAACTTGGAGGTGGTAGAGGAGTATCCCAAAGTAAGGGACAGGGTAAACACTCCACAAACATGGAGGTCTGCTGGCCTAAAGACTTCTAGAGAAACTGCCTCTGAGGATGGGCACTTGAAATATATGTTGTCAGTAGCTTTAGCTTCCTTTGTAGTGAGATCATCAAAGCTGGGTCTGCATCTATGTGACCTGGAGGACATTCTTTCTTGCTTTCCAATACACATGAGGCAGCAGTGCTGAATTCTCTCTTCGTATGTAAACTGTGGCCACTGGGGTCTAAGTGTCTCCCTGTGTGGACTGTGAAGCCTTTTGTTCATCCTCCATTTTCGTAGAGTTTCCTGCTGCAGCACTGAGAGTTTGGTATTTGCCTCACAAAATACAAGGAGTTCAACTGGAACACAGTCCTGGAGGGAGTTCTGTCATTTGTGGTTTTTCAGGGTCTACAAGAGAATGCACCAACCAGGCTTCATTCCCACATAACTTGCCCCCTTCTCCATAGCAACCTGATTCTGCACATTGCCCTGAAAACTATCCATTTAACAAGACACCTTTACATATAAGTGTCTGGTCACTGCACCGTGTCAGTGACAAACCATTTGGAATTCAATGGCAAAACCACATGGCGCAACCACAGAAGATTTATCACACACCTGCACACCACAGCTCAGGGCTCACTACTCAGGAGGGTCCAACTTAATGGCATCTCTGTTCTACACCATTTTCATAAATCCCAGTCAATCAAGGCACTGTCAGGTACACTCATGATCAGCAAGAGGTGCTGACAATTTAAGCCACAGCCTCACACAGGGCCCAGAGTCTGATTCAGACATAACCATTTCCAAAACAATTCATCAAAGAGGCACAGGTGATGCCCATTCATTTCCATTTGAAAATTGTTTTCTTCTGGCTTTATAAAGGCGTGGCCTGAGGCAAAGAGGTTCCTGACATTCAGGGCAACAGAACAATAGTTAAGCAAAAGGCCCTAAGCCAGGTTTCACCATAGAGACTTTCCTGGTCACACCAATATCTGAGTTTTCTGGTGTGCTCGCCATTCCTTTCAGCTAACTAGTACATGGCCATGTCACAGAGCTTGGAGGTGGTACATATCTTGGACAAAAAACCATGAGCCTTTCTGGAGAGTTGCCAGAATTCAGGAAGAATTCAAGAACTTAGGATGATACTAGGTGTTGCCCATGGATAAGTCAAGCCTCAGTCCATTCATTAATTGGGCAGGATGAATGCTGTGAAGCTTTCTACTAGACAGGACACACCCAGTGAGCCATTTTCTTTTCTAATATCTACAACTAAGGACACAGTGGGATACACAGACATAGAAACAGTCTCCTTGTCAGATGACTTACTAGAAACAGTCCACTCCAAACCAAACAAACCTCCTTTTTTACCTATTCTCAGAATATGAGACAAATCCACAAACTGACATCCACACACACAAAGTCACCTCCTTCCCCAAGTATGTCTGTGACTATCCGGAGTGTCCTCTGACGAGTAGGCCATAGAATGTTCCCCAGAAATGGCCGGTCCTGTCTCAGATCTGGTCTCCTTGGCCAATTCTGTGAAGTTTTCAGGAGGCAGTGGTGAGCCATTTCCTGCCCTCTCAGGAAAGGACCCTCTTCAAAGCTTTCTTGGCATTTGACCACCCTCACATCAGTAGGTACCAAGAAAGACTGACTCTTTACTTGGTAAATCCAAACAAGTGAGCCCACTTGGACTGGGACTGGTACTGGCTCTTGGTGCCTGGCTTCCTGGATCACAAAATTCAGAGAGTTCCATCATGAAAAAAGTGAGGTGAGGTCACTTTCTTCAGAAAATGAATGAGGCCACTGTCTTGGCCACCACTTTGTCCTAACAGTTGCTTCCTAGTGTCTCAGGAAAAGGAGGCTGCCTCTATTTCCTGTGACACTTTCACAAGTTAGAATGGTATAGAAACATAGGCACCTGGGAACAGCTCTCCACACATGCCTGGTTTCATACATCTTCCCTACATTAAGAAGAGATAGGATGATTCAGACACATCCTTTCATCCTGATCGGGTTGTTTGCAAAGGAAGATGACTTTTGCTGTCTCAGGTCCTTCATAGCTGCCTACGTCTTCTCCAGGGATCATTTCTGCATGGATTTTGAGGTACTCAGCAGGTGGAAGATCTCCTAACTTCCTGTATTGTAATACTAACTTTGTCCCTGCTCTTCTGTAAAGTGAGATTGAGTGAACAATCTCAGTTTACAGAATGGTTAGGGTTAATAGCATGTTCGATTTGGGTTATGAATCATTTTGCTGGATGAATAATGATATTGGGAACCTGTGATATTTACAAGAACATGGAGGTGAAATATAAGTATGAAAACAGAAATCTAGGTAATATTTGAAGCCCAGAAGGACTTTGGGCCCTTGATTGGGATACTTAGCTTAAATTATGTTCTGTGTGACCTTTGCATTTTGTGTCCAGAATATTAGTGTGATAATATGTATATGTAGCTAAGGTGACATGAGTATTTCTTTCACCATTTCTGTGAGCAATATTTTGAAAACTTATAAATTAGTACTGGAGATACTATTAGGTTTACCCTGTTTTGATGAATATAGAGATGATGCATTAATAGACCATACTGTGAATAAATTATATAACTGGTTCCATATTTAAATAATGGATTGTATTGATATCTGAAAATATATAGAAAATCTTATATTGATATACATACATTCATTCCAACCAGTTATATATCTAATTGTAATGTTAGGGTTATCATTTATCATGAATAGTGTGTGAGTTTTGCCTCAAAAATGATTATGGAATCGAAAATAATATGTTTAGAAAGAAGTCTAGTAAAAAGACCAGTCAAGAAACATGGAGGAACATATGTCTTCCGAAGGAGGAAGTGATTGAAAGTGAACCAAAAGTTTATAAATTTGTGAACTTGTGAATGAAAGGAAATATCTTATGATGTCCATGAACTGAAGAAATAATAACGTACCAGGTTTGAATAAAAATGAACTTTAACAAACACAATAGAGACATTAGGAATTCTGGCAAAGTATAGTTCGCAGTGAAAGGTTAATAAAATAAGTACTTGTCACTTCCTGTTTTTCTGTATGCTTAACAAAACACTTTTGAAATATTGAGAACTGTTTGCTAATCTTATTCCCAGAATGTGCTGTCCCCAATTGCCAAACTGCAGAATGTACTCCCTCAACCGGTTGCACGCAAACCGCTCACTCGCCCGGACCCATCAATAAACTTACCCCCCTGCCCTGTCCAAGGGAAATATATAAGCTTTGCTTAAGCTGTTCTCTGGGCTCTCTGCTCTATTCAAGTGAGCTCTGAGCCCCAGCATGCTGGACCCCCAATAAACCCTTTGCTTTTGCATGAGACAGTCTCTTGGTGGTCTCTTCCCCCGATTGTCACCGGACCTTTACATATGGAGGTTCCACTGAGATCCGGCAGCGGTGGACAAGAGACCCCAACAAACTCCTCTCAGGGTAAGTAAGGTGCCTCTTTCTGGTCAGGTTTCAGGTCAGGGCTTGGCAAAATTGATGTCAATGAAGAGCGTGAGCTCTCTCCAACGATGGCTGACAGTCATGTCACAGAGCCACAGGCCAAGTCCCTGGGTGACGTCATAGAGGACTCAGAAAATTGAGGAACAATAGTCTCCATGACTCAGTGATATTTTGTTTCAGATTCGTTATTGCCAACCGATCGGGTTCTGCCAACAACTAAGTCCTGGTCTCAGTGTTGGACTTCCATATCCTGTCTTTATTGTCTTGTCTTGTCTTTATTGTCTTGTCTTGTCGGCTGGCCGGTCCAATAATAATCCTCATATTATTGCTAACTATTAAACCCTGCTTGCTCAACCATGTAATTTATTTTCTCCAAGCTCAAATTGGACAAGTTAAACTAATGGTAATACCCCACTAGCAGACATAGAATGTGACACCCCCCAATGATCATTTTTATGATTAAAAGTAACCAGAAAAAGAAGTGTCGAATGAAAGGTTAATAAAATATGTAGTTGTCACTTCCTGTTTTTCTGTACGCTTAACAAAACACTGTTGAAATCTTGAGAAATGTTTGCCAATCTTGTTCCCAGAATGTGCTGTCCCCAACTGTCAAACTGCAGAATGTACTCCTTCACCAGGTTGCATGCAAATTGACCACTCGCCCTGACACATCAATAAACTTCCCTCCCTGCACTCGCAAGGGAAAGTATTTAACCTCTGCTTAAGCTGTTCTCAGGGCTCTCTACTCTTTTCAAGTGAACTCTGAGCCCCAGCATGCTGGACCCCCAATAAACTTTTTGCTGTTACATGAGATAGATTCTTGGTGGTCTCCTCTTCTGACACTCGACCGACCTTTACTTGGATGATTGAATGTAGAAGAGAACATCCAGTCAAAAAGGGATAGTCAGTAGGATTAGGAATATAGTCTGTAGGTTTAGGAAGAAGAGTGAGTATAGGATTTGGACCAAAAGTTCTTTAGTAATAGGGTTTCGGTTAGAGAATGAATGTAAATGTCAGCACATGTGAAGAATGAGTCACAATGATGAACTGGGGAAAATATGTAGGAAAGCAGATATCAATAGAGACATTAGGAAATCAGGCAAAATATAAAGTGAGTGATAGGATTAGACATTATCAACAGGGTTGAGTTTCAATATATAATCTTAGGAAGAAACAAATATGTAGTCACCAATAGGATTGACATTTGAGAGTATTAGGCAACCTGGACATGAATGTTTTTAATAATACAGGTTCACTTTCTATTTAGCCTTTGGTACAATCATAAGTGTGACTTTTGCATTTTGTGTTCCGAATATTACTGTGATAAAATGTATATGTAGATCAGGTGACATGAGTATTTCTTCCACAATTTCTGGGAGCAATATTTTGAAGACGTATAAATTGAGCACTCTAGGATATGCCAACAAACAATTCTTACATAAACTTTTACCAATGTGGTTCCAAAGGTAGAGGCGCATACGCAAGGAATGCAAAGTGAACTAATTCTAACCAAAAAAAAAAAAAGAAAAAAAAATTGATACTTTATCTTCCACTTCTTGTGCCACTCCTGTTTCAAATTACTTAGTCTTGACTGCATGTCTCCTGCAGAAATAATCAAAATCTCTGGAATACGTCTTTTGTTTGTTTTGCTTTTGCGGTGCTGCAGATAGAACCCAGGGCCTCCACATGCTTCGGAAAGCACTTGACTGCTAAACTACATCCATGCTCCCCACCCCCACTACTTTTTTGTTGTTTTGAGAAAGGGTCTTAGTAGCTGGGATTTCAGGCATGCACTATTGCACCAGACTCCTGAATATATCTTGCCACTACATTTAGATGCAGAATTGGCTCAACAATAAGAAATTAAGAGGGTGTGAATAAAATAGTAATAGTGAAGAACCACTAAGAATACAGAGAAAGCACACTAAACAATACCTTTTGTTCAAATGCAATCTCTTTTAAAAGATTTTTTAAATGGATGACAATAAACTTCTGAAAAACAGACACAAATATCTTTCCTATCCTTTGCCTGAATTTCAATACTTTAAATTTTATTTTAATTACAGCTTTACTGAGATACAAATTTATATACCATGCAATCTATTGTATCACATGTGTATCTATTTTATATCCAGTATGGTTATTTCAATAAAATGACACACTAACTTTTCTGAATGAGTAGAATTACTAGTTACTACTAGGGTTCAATTCCTAGCTTTGCAAAAGCAAACAAACAAACAAACAAAGTTGGCTAACGGATCATATATTCTAATATTCCTAGCATTTTTTCAGTACAAAAAACCCACATTATCCCACAAAGGGATATGAAATAGAATTATATTTTTTCATGTGGGTATGCTAAAGACAAGTCTATTTAGAAAATCCTGTTGTTTCAAATGTTGTTGAAAATAATATAAAAATACTTTAAGAAAGAATGCAAAATAAAAAAAAATAAATTAGTATTGGGGGTACAAAGAGGTGTACCCTGTGTCTATGAATATAGAAGTAATTCATGAATTGACAATACTGTGAATAAATAATATAACTGATTCCACTTCAAATAATGGATTGCTAGAATTGATATCTGAAAATATATAAGAAATCTTATATTGATATAGAATCATTCATTCCAATGAGTTATACATCTAATGGTAATATTAGGGTTATATTCTATCATGAAAGGTGTGTGAGATCTGCTTCAAAAGTGAGAATGGAAAAGGAAAATAATGTGTTTTGAAAGAAGTCTCATGAAAAGACCAGTCAAGAAACATAGAGGAATGCATGTGTTCTGAAGTAGAAAGTGATTGAAAGTGACACAAATGCAAATAATTTTGCTAACTTGTGGATGAAATACATATCCTATGATGTGAATAAACTGAAGAAATAGTAAAGTACCAGTGTTGAATAAAAATGAACGTCAAAATGTACATCATGTCCCATAGTAATCTACTTGGATTGATGTTAAACTGGGTCAGTTACTGTAGAAATATTAGGATTTGTATGCACCATTCACTGATGTTACTTGTCAGTACTAGAAAACAAATATGTATTTCAGGTGGATGAATAATTCTGAGAATAATCTTGTGAAAAGTTTATTATAAATCCACATACATGAATATGAATGAATTTAGGGTGTGTAAAAGAATACAGAAGTATTTCATATTTTTAAAAATTTGGAGAGTATATATATATATATATATATATATATATATATATATATATATACACACACACACAAACAAACACATATACACACAGAGACATTGAAATGTAGCAATATATATGCCAATTGAAATTGATGTAGAAATACATATCGTCCAAAGATCCAAAAATATTTAATTTACTGAACATGGATTTGTGTATAATGTTGTTCAACTAGGAAGCTCCCCCTTAGGTTAAATTTTCAGTTCCAACAGCGTTTAGGAGGAGTGATCTCTTCTCATAATTTGTATCTGCCAAGTCAGCCACCTCACAAGAATGTACATTTGATACCAGGTAGGATTCTATATGTGCATATAAAAATGCATGTGCTGAATAGGCTACAGACAAACGGAGACAGGAATTCAAATACTTGTTAAATTTAAAAACACATGGACAACTATGTCAACAAAATATTGATTAGATTTATAACTCCTACACTATATAATGCAAAAGGCAAGTTCAACTATACACCATGCCTCCTCTGAACTTCTTGGATTTCTATTCTGTTTGGGTTATTGTTCTCCATCATATTAGGATTAGTAGTCAGATTCTAGTAGGTTATGGGTTAGTGTCAGGAATTCAGTATTTCGAATGGAAAATTGGAAAATGAATCCAATGTGTATGCAAATATGTGCTACAAAAAAATCTTCCAACTCTCATCCACAACAATGCCTTGAAATTACCTTCACCCCAAATAAGACACAATTAGAAGAGAAGAGGTAGAAAATCTGTGAATATATATCTGTAGTGGAATATGCTCAAAAGTTCACAATTTTGGAGGTTGTAGAGCAGTTTCCAAAAGTAAGGGACAGGGTAAACACTCCACAAACATGGAGCTCTGTTGGCCAAAAGATTTCTTGAGAAACTGCCTCTGAGGGTGGGCACTTGAAATATATGTGTTTGTCAGAAGCTTTAGCTTCCTTTCTAGTGAGACCATCAAAGCTGGGTCTGTATCTATGTGACATGAAGATCTTGGTTTCTTATTTTCCAATGATCCTGAGGCAGCAGTGCTGATTTCTCTCTTTGTATGTAAACTGTGGCCACTGGGGGCTAAGTGTCACCCCATGTGGACTCTGAAGCCATTTGTTCATCCTCCAACTTTTGTGGTGTTTCTTGCTGCTGAACTGGGACATTGGTATTTGCTTCACGAAATACAATGAGTTCAACTGGAACACAGTGCTGGAGGAAGTTCTGTCACGTGTTGTGGGTCACGTTCTGCTGGAGAATGTACCAACCAGGCTTCAATACCAGATAGCTTGTCCCCTTAACCTCAGCAACCTGATTCTTAACATTACCCTGAAACCTCTCCATATACAAGATGCCTTTACATAGAAGGGTCTGCTGGCTGCACCATGTCAGTCACAAGCCATTTGGAAGTCAATAGCAGATCCACATGGTCCCACCACAGATATTTTATCACACACTACTGCTCTAGGTCCACTACTCAGCAGGCTCCAACTTATTGGCATTGCTGTTCTAGATAATTTTTATGAAACTCAGTCAATAAAGGCCCTGGCTAGTATACTCATGATCAGCAACAGACCATTTAAGAGTTCTCCAGTGCCACCTGTTAATGACCTCCACAGGGCTTTGAAGAACTCATTTGACCCAAAGAATGCCTAATCTCACTTGATGGAGGTCAGGAACCTTACAGAGGAAGGCAAGAGACTTCATCCACATTTACTGATCTTTTTGCCATTTTGGTTTTGAATGCACACATGGGATCTTTCTTTAGATCCATCAGGTGCTGAGAATCTAAGCTATAGCCTCACATAGGACCAAGAGGCTGATTCAGACGCATCCCTTTCCAAAGCAATTAAGCACAGAGCCACAGTTGATGTCCATTTATTTCCATTTGAAAGCTGTTTTCTTCAGGATTCACAAAGGGATGGCCTGAGGCAAAGACTTTCCTGACATTCAGGGCAACAGAAGAATAGCAAAAGGCCCAAAGCAGGGTTTATCCACTGAGACTTTCCTGGACACACTGATATTAGAGTTTTCTGAGATGCTCGCCATTCCCTTCATCTATCTTGTACATGGCCATGTCACTCAGATTGGAGGTGGTACATATCTTGGACACAAAACAATGAGCCTATTCTTGAGAGTGACCAGAATTGAGGAAGAAATCAGGAACTTAGGAAGATTGCAGGTGTTGCCCATCCATAAGGCAAGGGGCAGTCCACTCCTAAATTGGGCAGGATGAATGCTGGGAAGATTTCTACTAGACAGGACACATTGATGCATTCTTTTTTCTAAGGTCTACAACCACGAACACAGTGGGTTACAAAGACATGCAAAAAATCGCCTTGTCAAACGACTTACTAGAAGCAGTCCACTCCAAACCAAACAAACCGCCTTTCCTACCTATTCTCATAAGAAGAGACTAAACCACAAAATCACACACACACGCGCAAACGCACCTCCTTCATTCAAGTAGGTCTGTGACTATCTGGAGTGTCCTCTGACTGGTGGGCCATACTATGTTCCCCCAAAAGGCCTGTCCTGTCTCAGATCTGGTCGCGGTGAACCACTACCTGCTTTCTCAGGAAAGGCCCCTCTTCAGAGCTCTCCTGGCATTTGAAATCCTCATATCAGTTGGTACCAAGGAATACTTAGTCTATCCTTGGTTTTTCCAAACAATGGAGCCCACTGGCACTGGAACTGTGACAAGGTCTTGGTATTCTCTGTCTTCCTGGAGCCCAAGGTCAGGGAGTTTCTTCACCAAGGAAGTGAGGTAGGTCGCTTCATTCAGGAACTGAGTGACTTTACTGCCTTTGCAACCACTTTGTCCTAACAGGTGATTGCAAGGTTCCCATGAGGTGGAGGCTGCCCCTACTTCCCGAGACAGTTTCAACAGTTAGAATGGTATATCAACCATAGGAATCTGGGAACAGCTCTCCACACAGGCCTGGTTTGGTCCCTCTTCTCTACATTAAGAAAAGAGAGGCTGATTCAGACACAATGCTTCATCCTGAGTGCGTTGTTTGCCATGGAAGATGACTTTTGCTCTCTCAGGTCCTTCATAGCTGCCTATATCTTCTCCAGGGATCGTTTCTGCTTAAAACTTTGAGGATCTCAGCATCTGGAAGATCCCCTACATTCCTGTATTGTAAGACCAACTCTGTCGCTGCTCTTCTGTAAAGTTAGATTGAGGGAACAGTGTTTGGTTAGGCTTAATAACAGGTTCGATTTGGATTAAGAATCATTCTGAGCGATGAATAATGGTATTGGGAATGTGCGATATTTACAAGAATATTTAGGTGAAATATAAGTATGAAAACAGAAATCTAGGTAAAATTTGAAGCCCAGAAGGGCATTGGGCCTTTAATTGGGATACTTAGCTTTGACTTACGTTCTGCACAGATGTCTTAAATAAATCCATATACAATGTCATAGGACCTTGTACCTTGGATGATTGAATGTCACGAGAATATCCAGTCAAAAAGCTATAGTCCGTAGGATTAGGAAAAGTGTCGGTAGGTTTAGAAAGAATAGTGATTATAGGTTTTGGAGGAAATGTTTTTAGCAATTGGGTTTCGGTTAGAAAGTGAATTTAAATGTCAGCACATGTGAAGAGTCAGTCAAAATGATAAACTGGGAAAATATTTAGGAAAGCAGAAATCAATAGAGACATTAGGATATCAGGCAAAGTATAAAGTGAGTGATAGGATTACACATTTTCAACAGGCTTGAGGTTGAATATATAATCTTAGGAGGAAACAAATATATAGTCACCAATAGGATTGACATTTGAGAGCGGTAGCAACCTGGACAGGAATATTTTTAGTAATCCATGCTCACTTTTCATTTAGGTTTTGGTACAATCATAACTGTGACCTTTGCATTTTGTTTCCAGAATATTACTGTGATAACATGTACATGTAGATCAGGTGACATGAGTATTTCTTCCACCATTTCTGGGAGCAATATTGTGAAGACGTATAAGTTAGTACTGGGGGTACAAATAGGTGTACCCTGTGTCTATGAATATAGAGATAATGCATGAATAGACCATACTGTGAATAAATAGTATTACTGGTTCCAACTTTGAATAATGGATTGAATTGATAAATGAAAACATAGAGGAAATCTTATATTGATATATATACATTCATTAAAACCAAATATACATCTAATGGTAATATCAGGGTTATGGTTCATCATGAAGAGTGTGTGAGTTTTGCTTCAAAAATGATTAAGGAAATCGAAAAAGAAACCTCATGAAAAGATCAGTCAAGAAATATGGAGTTATACATGTGTTCTGAAGCAGGAAGTGATTGAAAATGAAACAAATGCCTATTAATTTTTGAATTTCTAGATGAAATATATATTTTATGATGTGCATAAACGGAAGAAATTGCAATGTACCAGTGTTGAATAAAAATGAATTTCAAAATACACATCATGTCCCATAGAAATCTATTTGCATTGATGTTAAACTGGGTAAGTTACTGCAGAAATACAAGGATTTGTATGCACCATTCACTGAAGATAGTTCTCAGTACGAGGAAACAAATATGTTTTTCAGGTGTGTGAATATTCCTGGGAATAATCTAGTGAAAAGTTGATTAAAAATCCACATACATGAATATGAATTATTTTAGGGAGTGTATAATAAGACACATATTTCATATTTTGAAAAATCTGGAGAGTATGTATACACACACACACACAAACAGACTTTAAAAAGTAGGAATATATATGCCAATTGAAATTCACCATGAAATATATATCATCCACAGATCAGAAATATTTATTTTACTGAACATGGGTTTTTGTGTATAGTTGTTCAACCAGGAAGCTCACCCATTGGTTGAATTTTCAGTTCCAGCATCATTTAGGAAGAGTGAACTATTCTAACAATTTGTATCTGCCAAGTGAGCCATCTCACAAGAATGTACGTGTGATTCCAGGTAGGATTCTATATGTGCATATAAAATTACATGTGCTGAATAGGCTGCAGAGAAAGGGAGTCAGGTATTCACATATTTGTTAACTTTAGAAATACATGGAGAAATATTTCAACAGAAAATTGACTAGATTTATAACTCCTACCCTATATAATGCAAAAGGCAAGTCCCACTATACAACATGCATCCTCTGAACTGCTTATATTTCTATTCTGTTTGGGTTTTTATTCTCCATCATATTAGGATTAGTAGTCAGAGTCTAGTAATGTAGTGGTTAGTGTCATGGATTCAGTATTTCTAATGGAAATTTGGAAAATGAATCCAATGTGTATGTAAATATATGCTACACAAAAATCTTCCCACTCTCATCCAGAAAAATGCCTTGACATTACCTTCGCACCAAGAAAGACACAATTAGAGGAGAAGAATTAGAAAATGTGTGAATACATATATTCAATGAAAAATCCTCAGAAATTCACAACCTTGGAGGTGGTAGAGGAGTTTCCAAAAGTAAGGGACAGGATAAACACTCCACAAACATGGAGCTCTGCTGGCCTAAAGACTTCTTGAGAAATGCCTCTGAGTTTGGGCACTTGAAATATATGTTGTTTTCAGGAGCTTTAGCTTCTTTCTAGTGAGACCATCAAAACTGGGTCTGCATCTATGTGACCTGGAGGACATGGCATCTTATTTTTCAATGAACATGAGGCAGCAGTGCTGGTTTCTCTCTTTGCAGGTAAACTGTGGCCACTGGGGGCTAAGTGTCTCCCCGTTTGGACTGTGAAGCAATTTGGTCATGATCCACTTTTCGTTGTGTTTCTTGCTGCTGCACTGGGAGTTTGGTGTTTGCTTCATGAAATACAACGAGTTTATCTGGGACACAGTGCTGGAGGGAGTTCTGTCACGTGTGGTGGGTCAGTGTCTGCAGGAGAATGCACCAACCAGGCTTCTATCCAGATAGCTTTCCCCCTTGACCATAGCAACCTGATTCTGAACATTGCCCCGAAACCTCTGCATATAACAAGATGCCTTTACATAGAAGGGTCTGCTGCCTGCACCATGTCAGTCACAAGGCATTTGGAATCCAATGCTAGATCCTCATGGCCGTACCACTGATGTTTTATCACACACCTGCCCACCACTGCTCTAGGTCCACTTCTCAGCAGACTCCAACTTACTGGCATCTGTGTTCTACACCATGTTAAAGAAACCCAGTCAATCTAGGCACTCTCTGGTATACTCATGATCAGCAACAGGACATCCAAAGGTTCTCCAGTGCCACCTGGTCATGGTAATTTTAAAAATTTCATGATATTTATGTAACCATTTTCAAGGATGAAGTTGGAGGCATTGTGGGTTTCAATTATTCAGAAACCATTAAATGGTGAGGAATCTCATTTTAATGAAAGCTCTGGAGAACTCTCACAGGCAAGGCTTCCCAAATAGTGGCCAAAACGTCACTTGAAGCCAGGCCCATTGAGGTCTAAAATGTGAGGTCCATGTGTGTTTTGACTCTCAATTGTGGCTGCCATGTCTTTCAGAATAAAATTATGTGATTCTCTGGCTGAGAGTCCCAGTGAACTGTGGAAAGTCCCCCTGGGACTAGATCACAGCTTCCAATGGCGACTCTCATGCGTTGCCTCCGAAAATCTTAACACAATTCATGGCAATTCTTCTCTGAGGTCAGTTCAAGAACTGAGTCTCTAAGGGGAATCACACCAGAATTCAACCCAGGTTGAACCAGTAATCTCTCACAATTAAAACCTAAACACTCCCACATGACCCTCATCTTCTTCCATATAGACACTCATCATAACCTCTGGCTGGAGGTTTCCATGAGGGCACAGGCCAAGACAGTGTCCAAAATAAGCTTCCTTGTCCCTCATTTGCCTAAAGTCACGTTTGCCTGGACACCCTTCCTATGAACCAGGAGTGATCAAATAGGCCTGACATTTATACTGCTCCACTTCTCCAATTTGAGGCCTACTGACTGAGGGGTTTAAATTCTTTTTGGGAATTGGACGCATGAGAAACCACAAGAACTATGGGCAAGCCACTGCAGAGCTTTGAAGAACCCATTTGACACAAAGGATCCCTATTCTTCCTTGATGGAAGTAAGTGCCCTACCAGAGGAAGGCAAGAGACTTCATCCACAATGACTCTACTTTTAGCCATTTTGGTTTTGGATGCACATATGGAATCTTTCTTTAGATCCATAAGGTGCATAGAATCTAAGCCACAGCCTCACACAGGGCCAAGAGGCTGATTCAGACACATCCCTTTCCAAAGCAATTAAGCAAAGAGCCACAGGAGATGCACATTTATTTCCAATTGAAAAGTCTTTTGTTAAGGCTTCCAAAAGTTTTGGCCTGAGGAAAACACCTTCCTGACATTCAGGGCAACAGAAAAATATGTATGCATAAGGCCCAAAGCAGGGTTTCTCCACTGAGATATTCCTGGTCACACTGCTATCTGAGTTTTCTGAGATGCTCGGCCATTCCATTCAGCTATCCAGTACATGGCCATTTCACAGACCTTGGAGGTGGTACATATCTTGGACACACAACCATGAGTCTATTCTTGAGAGTGACCAGAATTGAGTAAGAAATCAGGAACTTAGGAAGATTGCAGGTGTTGCCCATCCATAAGGCAAGCCACAGTCCATTCATAAATTGGGCAGGATGAATGCTGGGAAGCTTTCTACTAGACAGGACACATCCATTGATGCATTCTCTTTTCTAATGTCTACAACCACTAACACAGTGGGATACACAGACATAGAAAAACTCGCATTGTCAAAGGACTTAGAAGAATCAGATAATTCCAAACCAAACAAACCTCCTTTCCTACCTATTCTGAGAACATGAGACAAAACCACAAACCCCACCCGAACTCACAAATTCAACTTCTTCCCCCAAGTAGGTCTGTGACTATCCGGAATGTCCTCTGACTTGTGGGCCATACTGTGTTCTCCCGAAATGGCCTGTCCTGCCTCAGATCTGGTCACCTTGGCCAACTCTGTGAAGTTGTCAGGAGCCAGTGTTGAGCCACTACCTGCTTTCTCAGAAAAGGCCCCTCTTCAGAGCACTCCTGGCATTTGGCCATCCTCACATCAGTAGGTACCAAGAATGACTGACGCTGTCCTTGGTAAATCCAACAAGTGAGCCCACTGGAACTGTGACTGGGACTGGCTCTGGGTGCCTGGCTACTTGGGTCACAAGTTCAGAGAGTTCCATCACCAAGGAAGTTAGGAAGGTCATTTCTTCGGGAACTGAATGAGGTCACTGCCGTGGCAACCACTTTGTCCTAACACTTGCTTCCAAGGGTCCCATGAGATGGAGGCTGCCCCTAATTCCTGAGACACTTTCAAAAGTTAGAATGGTATACCAACCATAGGTACCCAGGAACAGCTCTCCACACAGGCCCGGTTTGCTCCATCTCCTCTACGTTAAGGATAGAGAGTTGATTCAGACTCAACCCTTCATCCTGACCAGGTTGTTTTCCATGGAAGATTACTTTTGCTCTCTTCGGTCCTTCATAGCTGCCTACATCTTCTCCAGGGATAATTTCTGCATTGACCTTTGAGGTTTTCAGCAGGTTGAAGATCCCCTACATTCCTGTATTGTAAGAACAAATCTGTCCCTGCTCTTCTGAATACTTAAATTGATGGAACAATGTATGGTTAGTGTTATTAACATGTTCAATTAAAACCAAAACACTACCACATGGCCCTTATATTCTTCCATATAGACACTCATCATTACGTCTGGCTGGAGGTTTCCACAAGGGGCGAAGCCCAAGACAGTGTCCAAAATAAGTTCCCTTGCCCCTCATTTGCCTAAAGTCTGGGTTTCCTGGACACCCTTCCTGTGAACCAGGATTGATCAAATAGGCCTGCCATTAATAATGCTCTTTTTCTCCTTTTTGAGGCCTACTGAACGTGAGGTATAGATTCTTTATGTGATTTGGAGTCATGTGAAACCCAAGCACCTTTTCTCGTCTTTGAAGAACTCATTAGACCCAAAGGATCCCTATTCGTACTTGATGGAGGTGAGGAGCCTAACAGAGGAAGCAAGAGACTTCATCCACAATGTCTGATCTTTTTGCCATTTTGGTTTTGGATGCACACATGGGATCTTTCTTTAGATCCATCAGGTGCTGAGATTGTAAGCCACAGCCTCACACAGAGCCGAGAGGATGATTTAGACACATCCTTTTCTAAAGCAATTAATCTAAGAGCCACGGGTGATGCTCATTCATTTCCATTTGAAAGCAGTTTCTTCAGGCTTCACAAACTGGTGGTCTGAGGCAAAGACCTACCTGACATTCAGGTCAACAGAACAGTAGGTAAGCAAAAGGCACAAAGCAGGGTTTCTCTACTGAGACTTTACTGGTCACACTGATATCTGAGTTTTCTGAGATCCTCCCCATTCATTTCAGGTATCCAGTAAATGGCCATGTCACAGAGCTCGGAGGTGGTACATATCTTGGACAAAAAAAAATGAGCCTATTCTGGAGAATGGCCAGAATTCAGGAAGAAAACAGGAACTAAGGAAAATAGTAGGTGTTGCCCATCGATAAGGCAAGCAACAGTCCATTCATAAATTGGGCAGGATGTGTCCTGGAATGCTTTCTACTTGTCAGGACACATGCATTGATGCATTCACTTTTCTCATATCTTCAACCACCGACAAAGTGGGATACACAGACATAGAATCACTCACCATGTCAAATGACTTATTAAAAACAGTCCACTCCAAACCAAACAAACTGCCTTTCCTACCTATTCTCAGAACATGAGACAAAACCATAAACTCACATCTACACCCTCAAAGGCATATCATTTACCCACATAGGTCTGTGAGTAACCAGAGTGTCCTCAGACTGATAGGCCATACTATGTTCCCCCGAAATGGCCTGTCCTGTCTCAGATCTGGTCTCCTTTACCAACTCTCTAAAGTTTTCAGGAGCCATCGGTGAGTCACTACCTGCTTTCTCAGGAAAGGCCCCTCTTCAGAGCTTTCCTGGCATTTAGTGATCCACAAGAAAGACTGACTCTGTCCTTGGTAAATCCAAACAAGTGAACCCACTGGGAAAGGGACTGGGACTGGCTCTTGGTGCCTGGCTTCCTGGATCCCAAGTTCAGAGGGTTCCATCACCAAGGAAGGGAGGTAGGTCACTTCCTTCAGGAACTGAATGAGGTCACTGCCTTGGCAACCACTTTGTTCTAACATTTGCTTCCAATGGCTCCATGACATGGAGGCTGCCCCTACTTCCTGTGTCACATTCACAAGTTAGAATGGTATACCAACCATAGGCACCCGGGAACAGTCAGAGTCTACTAGGGTATGGCTTACTGTCAGGAATTCAGTATTTCAAATAGAAAATAGGAAAATGAATCTAATGTGTATACAAATATATGCTAGACAAAAATCTTCCCACTGTCCTCCACAACAATGCCTTGATATTTCCTTCACCACAAGTAAGACACAATTAGTGGAGAAGAGTTTGAAAATCTGTGAATATATATCTGAAAAAAAAATGAATGGAGTTCACAACCTTGGAGGTGGTAGAGGAATTTCCAAATGTAAAAGAAAGGATAAACACTCCACAAACATGGAGCTCTGGTGGCCTAATAAATTTTTGAGAAACTGCCTCTGAGTTTGGGCCCTTGAAATATTTGTTGTTGTCAGGAGCTTTAGCTTCCTTTGTAGTGAGACCATCAAATCTGGGTCAGCATCTATGTGACCTGGATGACATGGTTCCTTATTTTCTATTGAACATGAGGCAGCAGTTCTGAATTCTCTCTTTGTAGGTAAACTGAGGCCACTGGGGTCTAAGTGTCTAACCGTGTGGTCTGTGAAGCCATTTGGTCATACTCGAATTTTTGTGGTGTTATTTACTGCAGTACTCTGAGTTTGGTATTGGCTTCATGAAGTACAAGGAGATAAACTGGGACACAGTCCTAGAGGGAGTACTCTCATGTGTGGTGAGTGAGGGTCTGCAGGAGAATGCACCAACCAGGCTTCTATCCCAAAAAGCTTGCACCCATGTCCATAGCAACCTGATTCTGAACATTGCCATGAAACCTCTCCATATAACAAGATCCCTTTATTTGTAAGGGTCTGCTGGCTGCACCATGTCAGTCACAATCCATTTGGAAGCCAAGGGAAGATCCATGTGGCCCCACGACAGATGTTTTATCATACACCTGCCAACCACTGCTCTAGGCCCACTACTCAGCAGGTTCCAACTTTCTGGCATCTCTGTTCTACAACATTTTCATGAAACCCAGTCAATCAGGGCACTGTCTGGTATACTCGTGATCAGCAACAGACATCCAAAGATTTTCTAGTGCCACCTGTTCATAGGAATATCAAAAATTTTATGGTGTTTATCTAGCCAATTTTCAAGGATGAAGTTGGAGGCACTGTGGGTTTCAATTCATTCAGGAACCATGAAATAGTGAGGAAGCTCATTTCAATGAAAGCTCGGGACAACTCTCACAGGCAAGGCTTCCCAAGGAGTGGCCAAAAGGTCACATGAAGCCAGGCCCATTGAGGTTTACAATTGAGGTCCATGTGTGTTTTGACTCTCAACTATGACTGCTAAGTCTTTCTGAATAAAGTCATGTGATATCCTGGCTGAGAATCCCAGTGCTCTTTGGAAAGCCAACCTGGGCCTAGATCTCAGTCTCCAAGGGCAACTCTCATGTGTGGCCTCCTAAATTCCAAACACAATTCATGCCAATACATCGCTGAGATCTGTTCCAGAACTCAGTCTCTAAAGGGAATCACACAAGAGTTAAAGCCCAGGTTGACCCTGGAATCTTTTCCAACCGTAACACAAATGACCACAATTAAACCAAAACACTCCAACATGGCCCTCATCTTCTTCCATATAGACAGTCATAATAAACTCTGGTTGGAGGTTTCCATGAGGGGCGCAGCCCAAGACAGTGTTCAAAATAAGCTCACTTGCCACTCATTTGCCTAAAGTCAGGGTGACATGGAAACCCTTCCTGTGAACGAGGGGTGATCAAATAGGCCTGCCATTAATAGTGCTCTACTTCTCCAATTTGAGGCCTACTCTCTGTGGGGTATAGATTCTTTATGAGAATTGGGGTCATGAGAAAACCCAAGCACCTATGGGCTACCCTCTGAAGGGATTTGAAGAACCCATTTGAGTGAACCAAGGAGTTGGATCAAAAGACTTTAGATATAGGGTTTTGGTTAGAGAGTGAATGTAAATTTCAGCATATGTGAAGAGTCAGCCACAGTGATGAACTGGGGAAAATGTGTAGGAAAGCAGATATCAATAGAGATATTAGGAAATCAGGCAAAGTACAAAGAGAGTGATAGGATAAGACATTTTTAACAGGGTTGAGTTTGAATATACAATCTTAGGAAGAAACAAATATGTAGTCACCAATAGGAATGATATTCGAGATCATTAGTGAATCAGGACATGGATGTTGTTAGTAATACATGCTCACTTTCAATATAGGCTTTGGTACAATCATAAGTGTGACACTTGCATTTTTTGTCAGGAATATTACTGTGATGAAATGCATATGTATATCAGGTGACTAGAATATTTCTTCCACCATTTTTGAAAGCAATATTTTAAAGGCTTATAAATTAGTATTGGGGATACAAATAGGTATACCCTGGGTCTATGAATATAGAGATGATTCTTTAATAGACCATACTGTGAATAAATAATATAACTGGTTCAAAATTTAAATAATGGATTGAATTGATATCTGAAAATATACAAGAAATCTTACATTGATATACATACATTCATTCCGAACAGTTATACATCTAATGATAATATTAGTGTTACGGTTTATTATGAAGAGTGTGTGAGTTTTGTTTCAAAAGTGATTATGGAAATCGACAATAATGTGTTTGGAAAGAATCTCATGAAAAGAACAGTCAAGAAACATGGAGGAATACATGTCTTCTCAAGTAGGAAGTGATTGAAATTGAACCAAATGCCTATAAATTTGTAAAATTGTGGATGAAATGATATATCCTATATTGCCCATAAACTGCAGAAATAGTAATGTACCAGTGTTGAATAAAAATGAACTTCAAAATACACATCATGTCCCATAGGTGTCTACTTGCATTGATGTTAAACTGGGTGAGTCACTGTAGAAATATTAGGATTTCTTAGCACCATTCCCTGAAGTTAGTTTTCAGTACTAGGAAACAAATATGTATTTCAGTGGATGTATATTTCTAAGAATAATCTTGTGAAAAATTGATTATATATCCCCATACAGGAACATGAATGAATTTAGGCAGTGTATAGTAAGACACTTATATTTCATATTTTGAAAATCTGGAGACTATATATATATATATAGACACAAACACACACACATTATAATGTAGCAATATATATGCCAATTGAAATTCATCATGAAAAATAACTCATCTGCATATCAAAAAATATTCATTATACTGAACATGGATTATGTATAATGTTGTTCATCTAGGAAGGTCACCCATGGGTTGAATTTTAGTTCCAACAGCCTTTAGGAGAAGTGATCTCTTCTCACAATTTGTATCTGCCAAGTCAGCCACCTCACAAGAATGTACGTGTGAAACCAGGTAGGATTCTATTTTTGCATATAAAAATACATGTGCTTAATAGGCTAAAGAGAAAGAGAGACAGAAATTCACATATTTCTTAACTTTAAAAACACATGGAGAATTATTTCAACAAATAATTGACTAGATTTATAACTCCTACCTTATATCATGCAAAAGGCAAGTACAACTACACACCATGCCTCTTCTGAACTGCTTGTATTTCTATTCTGTTTTGGTTATTTTTCTCATCATATTAGTATTAGTAGTCAGAGTCTATAAGGGTATGGGCTAGTGTCAAGGATTCAGTATTTCGAATGAAAAATTGAAAAATGAATCCAATGTGTATGCAAATATGTGCTACAAAAAAATCTTCCTTCTCTCATATAGAAGAATGACTTGACATTACCATTGCCCCAAGTAAGTCACAATTAGAGGAGAAGAGTTAGAAAATCTGTAAATATATATCTGCAACGAAAATGCTCAGGAGTGCACAACCTTGGAGGTGGTAGAGGAGTTTCCAAAAGTAAGTGACATGGGAAATACTCCACAGACATGAAGATCTGCTGGCCTAAACACTTCTTGAGAAACTGCCTTTGAGGTTGGGCACTTGAAATATATGTTGTTTTCAGGAGCTTTCGCTTCCTTTATAGTGAGACCATCTAAGCTGGGTCTGCATCTATGTGACCTGGAGGACATGGCATCTTATTTTCCAATGAACATGAGGCAGCAATGCTGAATTCTCTCGTTGTAGGTAAACTATTGCCACTGGGGGCTAAGTGTCTCCCCGTGTGGACTGTGAAACCATTTGGTCATCTTCCACTTTTCGTGGTGTTTCTTGCTGCTGCACTGGTAGTTTGGTATTGGCATCACGAAATACAAGGAGTTCAACTGGGACACAGTGCTGGAGGGAGTTCTGTCACGTGTGGTACGTGTACCCTGGTCTACAGTAGAATGCACCAACCAGGCTTCTATCCCACATAGCTTGCCCCCTTGATCATAGCAACCTGATTCTAAACATTACTCTGAAACTTCTCCATATAACAAGATGCCTTTATATACAATGGTCTGATGGCTGCACCATGTCTGTCTCAAGACAATTGAAAGTCAATGGCAGATCCACATGGCCCCACCACAGATGTTTTATCACACACCTTCCCACCACTGCTCTAGGCCCACTACTCTGCAGTCTCCAACTTTCTGGCATCTCTGTTCTAAACATTTTCATGAAGCCCAGTCAATCAAGGCACTGTCTGGTATACTCATGATCAGCAAAAGTACATCAAAAGGTTCTCCAGTGCCATCTGGTCATGAAAATTTCTAAACATTCATGGTATTGATCTAGACAAATTTCAAGGATGAAGGTGGAGGCACTGTGGGTTTCAATTCATTCAGGGACCATTAAATGTTGAGGAAGCTCATTTCAATGAAAGATCTGGAGAACACTCACAGGCAAGGCTTCCGAATGAGTGGCCAAAAGGTCACATGAAGCCAGGCCCATTGAGGTCTACAATGTGAGGTCCATGTGTGTTTTGACTCTCAACTATGGGTGCCAAATCTTTCAGAATAAAATCATGTGATATCCTAGCTGAGATTCTCAGTACTCTTGGGAAAGCCACCCTGGGCCTAGATCTCAGTTTCAAAGGGCGACTCTCATGTGTGGCCTCCTGAAATCGCAACACAATTCATGGCAATACTTATCTGAGGTCAGTTCCAGAACTCATTCTCTAAGGGGAATCACACCAGTGTTCAAGCCCAGTTGGACCCAGTCATCTCTTCCATCTGCCACACAAATGACCACAATTAAAACCAAAACACTCCCACATTGTCCTCATCTTCTTCCACATAGACACTCCTCATAACCTCTGGCTGGAGTTTTTCATGAGGGGCACAGCCCAAGACAGTGGCCCAAATAAGCTTTCTTGCCCCTCATTTGCCTAAAGTCAGGGTGGCCTGGACACCCTTCCTGTGAACCAGGAGTGATAAAATAGGCCTGCCATTAATACTGCTCCACTTCTCCACTTTGAGGCCTTCTTACTGTGGGGTTTAGTTTCTTCTTTTTTAAAAAAAAATTGAAATTTAATTGGAAAGTTAAAAAAATTGTATTGCAGAATATTAAATTTCTTATGCAAAAGCCTTTATCTTGTTTGTGAGGGAAACCTTGATGCCTTGCCAATCTGGTTATATGGAGACACTGAAAATTTTCTGTTACATACTACATGGATGAATGGCTACAGCACATCGTTTTTTCAAACTGAAAGGCAGATAACAGCAAGTAAGATAACAAATAAAAGCCAATTTTATTAAAAAATAAAGTTGTAAAATGTCTCAAATATTGGATATTAAATTCCTTTTTTTTTCTTTTTTTTGGTTGTTCAAAAGCTCATGCTATATCATCTTTCATACATTTGACTCATTTGGGTTATGAACTCCCATTTTTACCCCAATACAAATCGTAGAATCACATCAGTTACACACTCACGTTTTTACATAATGGCATATTAGTGATTGTTGTATTCTTCTACCTTTCCTATCCCCTACTATCCCCCTCCCCTCCCCAACCATCTACCCTCTATACCTCATCTGCTATTGTTCAATTCTCTCCCTTGTTTCCCCCCCTTTCCCCTCACAACCTCTTATATGGAATTTTGTGTAACATTAAGTGTCTCCTACCATTTCCATATGCTTTCCATTCTCTCTCCCTTTCTCTCCCCCCACTCATCTCCATTTAGTGTTAATATTTTCCTCATGCTCTTCTTCCCTGTTCTGTTCTTATTTGCTCTCTTTATATCAAAGAAAACATTTGGCATTTGTTTTTTAAGGATTGGCTAGCTTTGCTTAGCATTATATGTTCTAATGCCATCCATTTCCCTTCAAATTCAATGATTTTTGTCATTTTTTAATGCTGCATAATACTCCATTGTGTATAGATGCCCCTTTTTTATCCATTCGCCTATGGAAGGTCATCTAGTTTGGTTCCACAGTTTAGCTATTATGAATTGTGCCGCTATGATCAGTGATATGGCAGTATCCCTATAGTGCGCTCTTTTAAGATCCTCAGGGAATAGTCCGAGAAGTGAGATAGCTGGGTCAAATGGTGGATCCTTTCCCTGCTTTCCCAGGTATCTCCATACTGCTTTCCAAATTGGCCTCAACATTTTCCAGTCCCACCAGCAGTGTACAAGTGTACCCTTTTCCCCACATCCTCGCCAACACTTATTGTTGTTTGATTTCATAATGGCTGCCAATCTTACTGGAGTGAGATGGTATCTTAGGGTGGTTTTGACTTGAATTTCCCTAACTGCTAGAGATGGTGGGCATTTTTTCATGTTCTTGTTGATGGATTGTATGTCCTCCTCTGTGAAGTTTCTGTTCAGGTCCTTGGCCCATTTGTGGATTGGTTTATTTGTTATCTTATTGTTTAATTTTTGAGTTCTTTGTATATTCTAGATATTAGGGCTCTATCTGAAGTGTGAGGGGTAAAAATTTGTTCCCAAGATGTAGGCTCTCTATTTACCTCTCTTATTGTTTCTCTTGTTTCGAAAAAAATTTTTAGTTTAAATAAGTCCCATTTGTTGATTCTTGTTATTAACTCTTGTGCTATGGCTGTCCTATTAAGGAATTTGGAGCCCAACCCCACAGTATGTACATCGTAGCCAAATTTTTCTTCTATTAGATGCATTGTCTCTGATTTTATATCTTGCTCCTTGATCCATTTAGAGTTAACTTTTGTGCATGGCGAGAGAAAGGGATTCATTTTCATTTTGTTGCATATGGATTTCCAATTTTCCCTGGACCACTTGTTGAAGATGCTATCCTTCCTCCATTGCATGCTTTTAGGCCCTTTTTCAAATATAAGAAAGTTGTACTTTTGTGGATTGGTTTCTGTGTCCTCTATTCTGTACCATTGGTCCAGCTGACTTTTGTGATACCAGTACCACGCTGTTTTTGTTACTATTGCTTTGTAGTACAGTTTGAACTCTGTTATCGCTATACATCCTGATTCACACTTCCTGCTTAGAATTGCTATTGCTATTCTGTGTCTATTGTTTTTCCATATGAAATTCATGATTGCTTTATATATTTCTACAAGAAATGCCATTGGGATTTTGATTGGCATTGCATTAAACCTGTAGAGAACTTTGGGTAATATCGCAATTTTGATGATGTTAGTTCTGCCTATACATGAACAGGGTACATTTTTCCATCTTCTAACATCTTCTTCTATCTCTTTCTTTAGAGTTATGTAACTTTCATTGTATAAATCTTTCACCTCTTTTTTTAGGTTGATTCCCAAGTATCTTATTTTCTATGAGGATATTGTGAATGGAGTGGTTTTCCTCATTTCAATTTCAGAAGTTTTGTTGCTGATATACAGGAATGCCTTTGATTTTTTCTTGTTGATTTTATATACTGGCACTTTGCTGAATTCATTTATTAACTCTAGCAGTTTCTTTGCATACCCTTTAGGGTTTGTTAAATATGTTATCATGTCATCCTCAAATAGCGAATATTTAAGTTCTTCTTTTTCTATTTTTATGCCTTTAATTTCTTTTGTCTGTCTAATTGCTCTGGCTAGTATTTCAAGAACTAAACTGAATAGAAGTGGTGATAGAGGGCATCTCTGTCTTGTTCCAGATTTTAGAGGGAATGCCTTCAGTTTTTCTCCATTTAGGATGATGCTAGCCTGAGGTTTAGCATATATAGCTTTTACCATGTTGAGGTAAGTTCTTGTTATCCCTAATTTTTATAGTGTTTTGAACATAAAGGAATGCTGTACTTTGTCAAACGCTTTATCTACATCTATCGAGATGATCATATGGTTTTTGTCTTTAAGTCTATTGATGTGGTGGATTACATTTATTGATTTCCATAAATTGATCCAGGCTTGCATCCCAGGGATGAATCCTACTTGATCATGAAGCACAATTATTTTGATATGCTTTTGTATTCAATTCACCATGATTTTATTGAGAATTTTTGCATCCAAGTTTATTAGAGGTATTGGTCTGTAGTTTTCTTTCTTTGAAGTGTCTTTGTCTGGTTTTGGAATCAGGGTGATGTTGGCCTCATAGAATGAATTTGGAGGAACTCCTTCTTTTTCTATTTTTTGAAATTGCTTGAAAAGTATTGGTATTAATTCTTCTTTGAGGGTTTTGTAGAACTCCACTGTATACCTATCCGGTCCAGGGCTCTTTTTGGTTGGTTGTCTTTTGATGGTTTCTTATTTTTCTTCCTTTGTTATTGGTCTATTTAAATTGTGGGTGTCTTCCTGACTCAATCTGGGCAGATCATATGACTTAAGAAATTTATCGATATCTTCTTTATCTTCTATTTTATTGGAATATAGGGTTTCAAAATACTTTCTAATTATCTTCTGTGTTTCTGTAGTGTGTGTTGTGATATTTCCATCTTTATTCCATATGTTAGTAATTTGAGTTCTCTCTCTTCTTCTCTTCGTTAGCATGGCTAAGGGCCTGTCGAACATATTTATTTTTTCAAAGAACCAACTCTTATTTATTTCAATTTTTACAATGTAGATTTTTTGTTTCAATTTCATTGATTTCTCCTCTAATTTCAATTATTTCTTGTCTTCTACTACATTTGATGTTCTTTTGCTCTTCCTTTTCTAGGTTTTTGAGGTGTAGTGTGAGTTCATTTATTTGTTGTTGTTTTTTTCTTTTTTTGAGGAAAGAATTACAAGAAATGAATTTCCCTCTTAAAACGGCTTTCATTGTGTCCCATACAAACCGGTATGTTGTGTCTCTATTGTCATTTGTCTCTAAGAATTTTTTTATCTCCTCCTTTATGTCTTCTGTAACCCACTGATCATTCAGTAACATATTGTGCATTTTCCATGTGATGTAGAATTTTTCCTTCCTTTTTTTTTTCATTGATTTAAAGTTTCAATCCATTATGATCAGATATGGTGCATGGTATTATCTCCATACCTTTATATTTACTAAGAGTTTCCCTATTGCATAATATATGGTCTATATTGGAGTAGGATCAATGTGCTGCTGAGAAGAACGTGTATCCACTTGATGATGGTTGATATATTTTATATATGTTGGTTACGTCTAGGTTATTGATTGTGCTATTGAGTTCTATAGTATCTTTATTCAGCTTTTGTCTGGAGGAAGGCAAGAGACTTCATCCACTATGACTGCCCTTTTTGCCATTTTAGTTTTGGATGCACACATGGGATCTTTCTTTAGATCCATCAGGTGCTGAGAATCTAAGCCACAGGCTCACACAGGGCCAAGATGCAGATTCAGAAACATCCCTTTCCAAAGCAATTAAGCAAAGAGCCACAGGTGATGCACATTTATTTCCATTTGAAAACTGTTTTCTTCAGTCTTCACAAAGGGGTTGCCGGAGGCAAAGACCTTCCTGACATTCAGGGCAACAGACAGGGAAGCAAAAGGCCCAAAGCAGGGTTTCTCCACTGAGACTTTCTTGGTCACACTGATATCTGAGTTTTCTGAGATACTCGCCATTCCCTTCAGCTATCCAGTACATTGCCATGTCACAGTGCTTGGGGTGGTACATATCTTGGACACAAAACCATGAGCATATTCTAGAGAGTGGCCAGAATTCAGGAAGAAAACAGGAACTTAGGAAGATGGCGAGTGTTGCCCATTTATAAGGCAAGCTGCAGTTCATTCATAAATTGCACAGGATGAATGCTGGGAAGCTTTCTAGTAGACTGGACAAATCCCTTGATGCATTTTCTTTTCTAATGTCTACAACCACGGACACAATGGGAAATATAGACACAGAAACACTCGCCTTGTCAAATGACTTACTAGAAACAGTCCACTCCAAAACTAACAAACCACCTTTCCTACCTATTCTGAGAACAGGAGACAAAACAACAAACCCACAACCACACCCACAAAGACACCTCCTTCCCCCAGTAGGTCTCTGACTATCCAGAGTGTCCTCTGACTGGTGGGTCATGATATATTCCCCCATATTGGGGTGTCCTGTCTCTGATATGGTCTCCGTGGCCAACTCTGTGATGCTGTCAGAAGCCAGCGATGAGCCACTACCTGCTTTCTCAGGAAAGGCCCCTCTTCAGATCTTCCTGGCATTTGGCCAACCTCACATCAGTATGTACCAAGAAAGACTGACTCTTTCCTTGGTAAATCCAAACAAGTTTGACCACTGGGACTTGCACTGGGACTGGCTTTGGGTGCCTGGCTTCCTGGATCCCATGTTCAGAGAGTTTCATCACCAAGGAAGTAAGTTGAGTTCATTTCCTTCAGGAACTGAATGAGGTCACTACCCTGGCAACCACATTTTCCTAACAGTTCCTTCCGAGGGTCCCATCAGATGGAGGCTGCACCTACTTGCTCTGACATTTTCACAAGTTAGAATGGTATATCAACCGTAGGCACCCGGGATCAACTCTCCACACAGGCCTGGTTTGGTCCATCTTCACTACATTAAGAAAAGAGAGGCTGATTCAGACACATCCTTTCATCACGACCAGGATGTTTTCCATGTAAGATGACTTTTGCTCTCTCAGGTGCCTCATAGCTGCCTACATCTTCTCCAGGGATTATTTCTGCATGGACTTTTGATGTTGTCAGCTGGTGGAAGATCCCCTACCTTCCTGTATTGTAAGACCAACTCTGTTCCTGCTCTTCTGTAAATGAGATTGAGGGAACAGTGTATGGTTAGGGTTAATAGCATGTTCGATTTGGGTTAGGAATAATTATGCTGGATGAATAATGGTATTGGGAACCTGTGATATTTATAAGAATATAGACGTGAAATATATGTATGAGAACAGAGATCTAGGAAAGATTTGAAGCCCAGATAGGAATTGAAACCACGATTGGTATACTTAGCTTGAATTATGTTCTGCACCGAGGTCTCAGATAAATTGATATACAATGGCATAGGACCGTGTACCTCGGATGTTTGAATGTAGAAGAGAACATGCAGTCAAAAAGGGATAGTCTGTAGGATTAGGAAGATAGTCAGTAGGTTTAGGAAGAATAGTGAGTATAGGAGTTGGACCAAAAGTTCTTTAGCAATAGGGTTTCAGATAGAGAGTGAATGTAAATGTCAGCACATTTGAAGTTACAGTCACAATGATGAACTGGGGACAATATGTAGAAAAGCAGATATCAATAGGGACATTAAGAAATCAGGCATAGTATAAAGTGAGTGATAGGATTAGATATTTTCAAAAGGCTTGAGGTTGAATATATAATCTTAGGAAAAAAACAAATATGTAGTAACAAAGAGGATTGACATTTGAGAGCATTACTCAACCTGGACAGATGTTTTTAATAATCCATGCTCACTTTCCATTTAGGCTTTGGTACAATCATAAGTGTGACCTTTGCATTTTGTGTCCAGAATACTACTGTGATAAATGTATATGTAGATCAGGTGACATGAGTCTTTCTTCCACCATTATGGGGAGCAATATCCTGAAAACTTATAAATTAGTACTGGGGATACGAAAAGGTGTACCCTGTGTTGATGATTATTCAGATGATGCATGAATAGACCATATTGTGAATAAAGTATATAACTGGTTCCAACTTTAAATAATGGATTGAATTTGCATCTGAAAAAAATATATGAAATCTTATATTGATATACATAAATTCATTCCAACCTGTTATATATCTAATGGTAATATTAGGGTTACAGTTTATCATGAAGAGTGAGTTTTGCTTGAACAATGATAATGGAATCGAAAATAATGTGTTTAGAATGAAGTCAAGTGAAAAGAACAGTAGAGAAATATGGAGGAATACATGTGTTCTGAAATAGTAAGTAATTGAAAGTGAACCAAATGCCTATAAATTTGTGAAGTTGTGAATGAAAAAAATGTATCCTATGTTGTACATAAACTGAAGAAATTTTAATGTACCAGTGTTTAATAAAAATGAACTTCAAAATACACATCATGTCCCATAGAAATCTATTTCCATTGATGTTAAACTGGGTCAGTTACAGTAGAAATATTAGGATTTGTAAGCACCATTCACTGAACTTAGTTTTCAGTAGTAGGAAACCAATATGTATTTCAGGTGGTTGAGTATTTCTTAGAATAATCTTGTGTAAAGTTGATTATACACCCAAATACATGAATACGAATGAATTTAGGGAGTGTATAATAAGATACATATATTTCATATTTTGGAAATTCTGGAGAATATATATATATATATATATATATATATATATATATATATATATATATACACACAAATACACACACAAACACACACACACAAATTAATATGTAGAAATATATATGCCAATTGAAATTCATCATAAAATATAATTCATCCACATATCCAAAAATATTCATTTTACTTAACATGGATTTATGTATAATGTTTTTTACTAGGAAGCTCACCCATAGGTTGAATTTTCAGTTCAATCAGTATTTAGGGGGAGTCATCTCTTTTCACAATTTTTATATTCCAATGTCAGTGAGCTCACAAGAATGTACGTGGGATACCAGGTAGGATAGTATATGTGCATAAAAAATACATGTGCTGAATAGGATACAGAGAAAGGGAGACAGGAATTTACATATGTGATAACTTTAAAAACTCATGAAGAAATATTATAATAAAAAGTTGACTAGATTTAAAACACATACTCTTGATAAAGCAGAAGGCAAATACAAGTATACACCATGCTTCCTATGAAAGGACTGTATTTCTATTCAGTTAGGTTTCTTTTTCTCCATCATATTAGGATTAGTAGTCAGATTCTAGTAGGGTATGGGTTGGTGTCAGGGATTCAGTATTTCAAATGGAAAATAGAAAAATTAATCTAATGTGTATGCAAACATGTACTACAGGAACAATTTCCCACTCTCTTCCAGAACAATGGCTTGACATAACCATCACTCCAAGTAAGACACAATTAGAGGAGAGGAGTTAGAAAATCTGTGAATACATATGAGAAATGTAAAATGCTCAGAAGTTCACAACACTGGAAGTAGAAGAACAGTTTCCAAAAGTAAGGGAGAGGGTAAACACGTCACAAACATGGAGCTCTGCTGGCCTAAAGACTTCTTGAGAAACTTCCTCTGTGGTTGGGCACATGAAATATTTGTAATTGTCAGGAAATTTAGTTTCGTTTGTAGTGACACCATGAAATCTGGGTCTGCATCTATGTGACCTGGAGGACATGGTTCCTTATTTTCTAATGAAAATGAGGCAGCAGTTCTGAATTCTCTCTTTGTAGGTAAACTGTGGCCACTGGGAGCTAAGTGTCTTCCCGTGTGGTCTGTGAAGCCATTTGGTCATGCTCCAATTTTCAGGGTGTTTCTTACTCCTGAACTGGGAGTTTCGTATTAGATTCATGAAATACAAGGAGTTCAACTGCGACACAATGATAGAGGGAGTTCTGTCACGTGTGGTTTGTCATGGTCGACAAGAGAATGTACGAACCAGGCTTTAATCCCACATAGCTTTCCCACTTGACTATAGCAACCTGATTCTGAACATTGCCCTGAAACCTCTCCATATAAAAAGATGCCATTACATATAAGGGTCGGCTGCCTGCACCATGTCAGTCGCAAGTCTTTTGGAAGCCAATGGAAGATCCAGGTGATCCTACCAAAAATATTTATTTACACACCTACAGTCCACTGCTCTATGCCCACTACTCAGCAGGCTCCAACTTACTGGCATCTCTGTTCTACAACATTTTCACGAAACCCAGTCAATCAAGGCACAGTTTGGAACCATCATGATCAGCAACAGGACATTCAAAGTTTATCCAGTGCCACCTGGTCATGGAAATTTCAAAAATTTCATGGTATTTATCTAGCCATTTTTCAAGGATGAAGTTGGAGGCACTGTGGGTTTCAATTAATTCAGGAACCATTAAATGGTGAGGAAGCTCATTTCAATGAAAGCTCTGGAGATCACTCACGGGGAAGGCTTCCCAAAGAGTGGCCAAAAGGTCACATGAATCCAGGCCCATTGAGGTATACAAAGTGAGATCCATGTGTGTTTGTATTCTCAACTAAGGGTCCCAAGTCTTTAAGAATTAAATCATGTGATATCCTGGCTCAGAATCCCCGAGCACTGTGGAAAGCCATCCTGGGCCTAGATCTCAGATTACAAGGGTGATTCTCATGCGTGACCTCCTAAAATCCCAACACTATTTTTTGCAATACTTCTCTGAGGTCAGTTCCAGAACTCAGTCTCTAAGGGTAATCACACCAGAGTTCAAGCTCCGGTGGACACAGTCATCTCTTCCAACTACCACACAATTGACCACAATTAAAACCAAAACACTCCCATATGGACCTCATCTCCTTCCATATAGACACTCATCATAACCTCTGGCTGGAGGTTTCCATGAGGGGCGCAGACCAAGACAGTATCCACAATAATCTACCTTGCCCCTCATTTGCCTAAAGTCAGGGTGGCCTGGACACGCTTCCTGTTAACCAGGAGTGATCAAATAGGCCTGGTGTTAATACTGTTCTGCTTGTCCAATTTGAGGCCTACTGACTGTCAGATATTGATTCTTTATGTGAATTGGAGTCATGAGAAAACCCAAGCACCTATGGGCTAGCCTCTTCAGGTTTTGAAGAACTCGTTTGACCCAAAGGATTCCTATTCTCACTTGATGGAGGTCAGGAACCTTACAGAGGAAGGCGAGAGACTTCATGCCAATGACTGCTCTTTTGGCCATTTTGGTTTTGAATGCACGCATGGGAAATTTCTTTAGATCCCTCAGGTGCTGAGAATCTAAGCCACTGCCTCATACAGAGCCAAGGGGCTGATTCAGACACATCCCTTTTCAAAGCAGTTAGGGAAAGAGCCACATGTATGCCCAATAATTTCCATTTGAAAACTGTTTTCTTCAGGCTTCACAAAAGGGTGGCCTGAGTCAAAGACCTTCCTGAAATTCAGGAAAACAGAACAATAGGTAAGCAAATGGTCCAAAGCAGGGTTGCTCCACTGAGAATTTCCTGGTCACACTGATACTTGAGTTTTCTGAGATGCTTGCCATTTCTTTCAGCTATCCAGTACATGGCCAGTCACAGAGCTTGAAGGTGGTACATATCGTGAACAAAAAACCATGGTCCTATTCTGTAGAGTGGCCAGAATTCAGAAAGAAAACAGGAACTTAGGAATATAGCAGGTATTGCGCATCAATAGGGCAAGCTACAGTCCATTCATAAATGGGGCAATTTGAATGCTGAGAAGCTTTCTACTAGACAGGACACATCCATTGATGCATTCTCTTTTCTAATGCATACAACCACGGACACAGTGAAATACTGAGACATAGAAACACTCGCCATGTCAAAAGACTTACTAGAAACACTAAACTTCAATCCAAACAAACCGACTTTAATACCTATTCTAGGAAAATGAGACAAAACCACAAACCCACAACAACACCCACAAAGGCACCTCCTTCCCCCAAGTAGGTCTGTGACTATCCAGAGTGTCCTCTGACTTGTGGGCCAAAATATGTTCCCCCAAATTGGCCTGTCCTGTCTCAGATCTGGTCTCCTTGGCCAACTCTGTGAAGTTCTCAGTAGCCAGCGGTGAGCCACTACCTGCTTTCTCAGAAAAAGCCCTGCTTCAGAGATTTCCTCTCATTTGGCCTTCCTCACATCTGTAGGTACCAACAAAGACTGACTCTGTCCTTGCTGAATCCAAACAAGTGAGACCACTGGGACTGGAACAGGGACTGGCTCTGGGTGCCTGGCTTCCTGGATCCCAAATTCAGAGAGTTCCATCACCAAGGAAGTTAAGTGAGGTCCCTTCCTTCAGAAATTGAATGAGGTCACTGTCTTGGCAACCACTTTGTCCTAACTGTTGCTTTCAAGGGTCCCATGATACGGAGGCTGCCCCTACTTTCTGTGACACTTTCACAAGTTAGAATGGTATATCAACAATAGGCACCCAGGAATAGATCTCCACACAGGCCTAGTTTGGTCCAACTTCTCTACGTTAAGAAGAGAAGCTGATTCATACACAACCTTTTATCCTGACCAGGTTGTTTGCCATAGAAGATGACTTTTGGTCTCTCAGGTCCTTCATAGCTGCCTACCTCTTCTCCAGGGATCATTTCTGCATGTACCTTTGAGGTTCTCAGGAGGTGGAAGATTCCTTACATTTCAGTATTATAAGATCAACTCTTTCCCTGCTCTTCTGTAAAGTTAGATTGAGGGAACAGTGTATGGTTATGGTTAATAACATGTTCGGTTTGGGTTAGAAATCATTCTGCTGGATGAATAATGGTATTGGGAACTTGCTATGTGTATAAGAATATATAGGTGAAATATATGTATGAAAACAGAAATCTAAGTATGATTTGAAGTCCAGAAGGGCATTGGGCTCTTGATTGGGATATGCAGCTTTGAATTACGTTCTGCAGAGGTGTCTCAATTAAATTGATATACAATGCCATAGGACCTTGTACCTTGGATGAATTAATGTAGAAGGAACATCTAGTCGAAAAGGGATAGTCCGTAGTGAAAGGTTAATAAAATAGGTACTTGTCACTTCCTGTTTTTCTGTATGCTTAACAAAACACTGTTGAAATCTTGAGAAATGTTTGCTAATCTTGTTTCCAGAATGTTCTGTTCCCAACTGCCAAACTGCAGAATGTACTCCCTCACTCAGTGTCATGCAAACCGCCCACATGCCCTCACCCATTAGTAAACTTCCCTCTCTTCCCTCTCCAAGGAAAGTATATAAGCTGTGCTTAAGGTGTTCTCAGGGCTCTCTGCTCTATTTAAATGAGTTCTGAGCCACAGCATGCTGAACCCCAAATAAACCCATTGCTGTTGCATGAGACAGACTCTTGGTGGTCTCTTCCTTCGACACTCGCCCGACCTTTACATATTGAGGTTCCACAGAGTTCTGGCAGTGGCAGACGAGAGACCCCAATGGGCTCCTCTCGGAGCAAGTAAGGCACCTCTTTCTGGTTTCAGGTTTCATGTTAGGGCTTGGCAAAATCTCTGGCGATGAAGAGCCTGAGCTCCCTCCGAAGGTGGCTGAGAGACGTGTCACGGAGACACAGGGCACCTCCCTGGGGGACGCCGCAGAAAACTCGGGAAATTAAGGAACAATAGTCTCCTCAACTCAGTGATATTTTGTTTCAGATTCGGTATTGTCATCCCATCGGGTTTTGCCGGCTACTCATTCCTGGTTTCAGTGTTTGACGTCCATTGCCTGTGTTTATGGTCTTGTCTTATCTGTGTCATGTGTCCTTGCTTTTGCTGTTTGTGTACCTTTCATTATGGGACAGAGCAGTTCAATGCCTCTGTCCCTGACCCTTGATCACTGGAACAAAGTCCGCTTAAGAGCTCAGAATCTTTCTTGTTTTAGTAAAATGCTGGACCTGGCAGAATCTCTGTGCCTCAGAATGGCCCACCTTTGAATTCGGATGGCCCCTAGAAGGATCTTTCTACTTCGCACTAATTTAAAAATTCAGAGATATTATCTCAGCCGGGGACACATAGCCATCTGGATCAACAGCCATATATCTTAACTTGGCAGAACATCTGCAAATCTCCTCCTCCATGGGTGAAGCCTTTCCTTGCCCCTGCCTCTGCTCCTACTCCTTCCCCCATGATCTCTCAAACCCTCTCAACCTCCTCCTCCTCCACCCCCTGTTCTCCCCGAGTCACAGATTTGACTCTACTGGACTCTTCTTCCCTTACTAATCCCCTGCCCTTGTCCCCTAACCCACAACACCCTCAAATGGATTTCCCTGCTGCTGACTCAGCCTCTTTACCATTGGAGGAAGCTAAGCCGGTAATAGGGTCTGATAATGGACCGGTGTTCATGGCCCAGGTAAGTCAGGGGTTAGCCAGGAACCAGGGAATTAATTGGAAGTTATATTGTGCTTATAGATACCCGAGTTCAGGACAGGCAGATAGAATAAATTGAACCATTAAAGAGACCTTAAGAAAATTAAACTTAGAGAACAGCATAAAAGATTGGACTATGCTCCTGCCTTATGCAATGTTTCATGCAAGAAATACTCCCTCTGTTTCTTTGAGTAACCTTAGCCCCTGTGAAATTCTCTATTGTTGCCCTCCTGCAGTAAGGGACCTAAGCCCGACTCAAAGACCTAACCATTCCATCCACACCCCCTTGCTTGACAGACTTAAAGCTCTGAAAAGAACTCAGTGATACCTGTGTAAACAGCTGGCCACTGCCTACCAAACTGGGGACAAAGGGACTCCACATCGATATCAAGTAAGAGACTTCATCTACGTAAGACGACTTCAGGTATCATGCTTGAAACCCCGCTGGAAAGGACCATAGCCGGTGCTACTTATAACACCTCCAGTGGTAAAGGTAGATGGAATCAATTTCTGGATCCATGCCTCTCATCTCAAGCCTGCGCCCTGTCCAGACTCTGGCTGGAAACTGGAAAAGACTGGTAAAACCTTCAAATTGCGTATTCGCCATGTGGATAAGTCTGTGGACTCTCTCCTTGGCCACAAGTAGTCCTAAGCCACATCAGCCCATTCAGCAGTGATGGCTGATCACAATTCCTACTGGAAAAGAAGTATAATCTATCTCGCATACAGCCCCCTGAGGGACCTGGTGGCCATCATTCCTCCCAGACATTTGTCAGCTGGCTATAGGTCTTACCTATTGGGATATCCCTGATGAAGAGGATACCACTAAAATTCCATTAAATTACTTCTGTACCATAGATAATGGAAACAAACATTATGGATGAAGGGACATGCAAGCCAGATGCAGGTTGGCTAGCCTAGATTACTATGTTTGCCGGGCAGACTCTCAAAGCCACAGTCACGGCTGTGTGGGGGGAAAGCCGACTTCTTCTGTAAGTCATGGGGATTTGAGCAAACAGGGGCTGCCTGATGGAACCCAAACTCCTCATCAAATTCAGTACACATCATTGGCCATATTACCAATTAGATAAGAAGAACCGATGGCCCCCAGAGGGGTCTCTAGATTCTCAAATTCTGCGTGACCTTTTCCCTCCTTCACTCACATCCTGAACTATGCTTCTCCAATAGATCCTCACCCTCAGCCTTCTGCTCCAGACATTCTGCTGTCACTCCCACCTCAGCAACCTGATTTCTCCCCTCCAATTACTAGATCAAAAACCCAAACCTCTGCCGGTTCTCAGACCATTGCCTCCTTGCTGAGGCAGCAGTTACTGAAGTACCCCTCCACCCACTCACTCCTCTCTTGTCCTGTCAGTGCCCGCAGCAGGTCCTGCCAGGTCTTCTTACCAGCTAAACCAAAGCTCAAACCAGCTGAGGAGAGCCCTCAGTCCCCTATCTAAGATGTAATAAAAATGGCCTTTAAAGTTGGTTTGTCATCACTGAAAACAGTTTACTAATAATTAAACGTCCCTCATATGCGTTTTGAGATACTCACTCCCATCATCCTCTCTGCTCTACCTGTTCTACTGCTCAAGTTTTTGTTGCTAGGAAAATCTCAAACCCGTTTCCCATTATTCTTTTACATCTCTCCTTCCTCATTCTCAGATCCACGGAGCTGATCACAGCCCACCTTCCCCGTCTTCCCCCTCTGCACTAGGCCCACAGAAAAGTCTTAACTGACCTTCTCCAGAAGTCTTCACCATGGCTGACTTTAGGACTTTCAGCAAAAGAGTCCCTATAAAAGAGTTCAATGTAGATAAACTTCCTCTTTTCGTGTTGCCCTGTTCTACTTGGCCAGTGGCTAAAAAAATCAGCACTTCTCAGGTAGACACCCTTTTTCTAGTTTTTCACAAAATATGTGAACAAGGCCTCTGTCCTTGAGCTAGGGATTCACAGAGATGGCTACATTTCTAAGATAAAGAAGTTACCAACTGGTCTCCATGGTAACAGCTGGCAGGGGTAAAATAAGAAAGGGAAGAAAAAGCTCTCCCCCTCCCAGGTGTCCTTTAAAAGTTAACTTGCCCAGAACAGGGGAAAAACAGGAACAAATACTGCGTTTTTGAACTTCTGCAGACTGTGAGCTTCTGAGCACCTTCCCTTACATGTTGGGTACAAAATTCTGAAACTACCTAAACTTGAGTTTCAGGGGATTAATTGATTACAACAGAAGCAATGCCCTCTGAATCCGGTTGCAACCAAATAGGACTGTTTCCCTGTCTTTAGTGCTATCTTAAGTGCCTTGCCTTGTCCTCCTTACAACAGAATAATTCTATATACTTAAACCTTGTTTATGTTTTCATGAAATGGTCAACAGATGTGATTAATCGTGTAATGGTGCAGATGTTTCCCAGAGTGCTCTATTATGAAGCAGGTTCATTTGAAGATCAAATAGGGGGACATACAACCAGGTTCCACTGGGAGCATATATCCCTCACTTTAGCCATCATATTAGGAATAGGATTTGCTGCACGGGTGGGCCCAGGAACCACTGCCCTTGTCCATGTGACACAATAAATTACCCAATTAGAAGCAGCAATAGACCAAAACTAAGATATTAGAAACCACCATCAGAGCTTTGCATGAAACTTTAACCTCTCTCTCTGAAGTTGTTTTACAGAACAGTTGAGGTTTGGACCTCCTCTTCATTAAAGAAGGGGGCCTTTGTGCTGCATTGAGGGAAGAATGTTGTTTTTATGCCGAACATACTGGAGTTGTAATAAAATCTATGAGTAAATTAAAAAGACACATTAAAGAGCATCAACAAGAGAGAGAGAGACCCAAAAAAGGGTTGTTTGAGTCTTGGTTCACACAGTGCCCCTGGTTAACTAAGTTTTTATCAACCCTGGCCGGTCCAATAATAATCCTCATATTATTGCTAACTATAAAACCCTGTTTTCTCAACCGTGTAATTTCTTTTCTCCAGGCTCAAATTGGACGAGTTAAACTTATGGTAATACCCCACTAGGAGACATAGAATGTGAAACCCCCCAATGATAATTTTTATGATTAAAAGTAGCCAGAAAAAGAAGTGAGGAATGAAAGGTTAATAAAATATGTACTTGTCACTTCCTGTATTTCCCTATGCTTAACAAAAAACTGTTGAAATCTTGAGAAATGCTTGCAAAACTTGTTCCCAAAATGTGCTGTCCCCAACTGCCAAACTACAGAATGTACTCCCTCACCCAGTTGCATGCAAACTGCCCACTCGTCGTGACCCATCAATAAACTTCCCTCCCTGCCTTCTCCAGGGAAAGTATACAAACTCTACTTAAGCTATTCTCAGGGCTATCTGCTCTATTAAAGTGAGCTCTGAGCCCCAGCATGCTGGAAACCCAATAAACCTTTTGCTGTATCATGAGTATTCTGTTGGTCGTCTCCTTCTCCGAAGCTTCCCCGACAGTTACTTGGATGATTGAATGTAGAAGAGAACATCCAGTGAAAAAGGTATAGTTGGTAGGATTAGGAAGATAGTCAGTAGGTTTAGGAAGAAGAGTGAGTATAGAATTTAGAACAAAAGTTCTTTAGCAATACGGTTTCAGTTAGAGAGTGAATGTAAATGTGAGCACAGTTGAAGAGTCAGTCACAATGATGAACTGGGGAAAATATGTAGGAAAGCAGATATCAATAGAGACATTATGAAATCAGGGAAATTACAAAGTGAGTGACAGGACTAGATATTTTGAAAAGGATTGAGTTTGAATATATAATCTTAGGAAAAAACAAATATGTAGACACCAATAGGATTGATATTTGAGAGCATTAGGCAAATTTCAGGTGCATGAATATTTCTGAGAATAATCTTGTGAATAGTTGATTATAAATCCAGATACATGAACATGAATGAATTTAGGGAGTGTATATGAGACACATATATTTCATTTTTTGAAATATCTGGAGAGTGTGTATATATATATATATATATATATATATATATATATATATATACACACACAAACACAAAACACACACAGACAAAAAAGTAGCAATATATATGTCAATCAAAATTCATCATATAATATATATTATCCACAGATCTAAAAATATTCATTTTACTGAACATGGATTTATGTATAATGTTGTTCAACTAGAAAGCTCACCCATATGTTGAATATTCAGTTTCAATGGGGTTTAGTAGGAGTGATCTTTTCTCTCAATTTGTATCTGCCAAGTCAGCCACCTCACAAGAATGTACGTGTGGTACCAGGTAGCAAACCTGATTCTGAACATTGCCCATAAACCTATCCATATAACAAGATGCCTTTACATATAAGGGTCTGCTTGCTGTACCCTGTCAGTCACAAGGCATTTGGAAGCCAATGGCAGATAAACATGGCCCCACCACACATGTTTTATCACACACCTTCACACCACTGCTCTAGGCCCACTAATGAGCAGGCTCCAACTTACTGGCATCACTGTTCTACACAATTTTCATGAAACAAAGTCAGTCAAGGCACTGTCTGGTACACTGATGGTCAGCAACAGGATATCCAAAAGTTCTCCAGTGCCACCTGGTCATGGGAATTTCAAAAATTTTATGGTATTTATCAAGCCATTTGTCGAGGATGAAGTTGGAGGCTCTTTGGGTTTCAATTTATTCAGGAACCATTAAATGTTGAGGAAGCTCATTTCAATGAAAGCTCTAGAGAACACTCACAGGCAAGACTTCCCAAAGTGTGGCTAAAAAGGTCACATGAAGCCAGGCCCATTGAGGTCTACAATGTGAGGTCCATGTGTGTTTTGACTCTCAACTGTGGCTGCAAAGTCTTTCAGAATAAAATCATGTGATATCCTGGCTGAGATTCCCAGTGCTCTGGGGAAAGCCACCCTGCACCTAGATCTCAGGTTCCAAGGGCGACTCTCATGCATGGCCTAGTAAAAACCAAACACAATTCATGAAAATACTTCTCTGAGGTCAGTTCCAGAATTCATTCTCTAAGAGGAATCACAACAGAGTTCAAGCCCAGGTGGACCCAGTCTTTTCTTCTAAGTGCCACACAAATTACCACAATTCCAAACAAAATGCTCCCACATAACCCTTTTCTTCTTCCATATAGACACTCATCCTAACCTCTGGATGGAGGTTTCCATGAGGGGCGCAGGACAGGACAGTGTCCAAAATAACCTCCCTTGCCCCTCATTTGCCTAAAGTCAGTGTGGCCTGGAAATCCTGACTGTGAAACAGGAGTGATCAAATCGGCCTGCCGTTAATACAGCTTGGCTTCTCCAATTTGAGGCCTACTGACTGTAGGGTTTAGATTCTTCATGTAAATTGGGGTCATGAGAAAACCCAAGCACCTATGGGATAGCCTCTGCAGGGCTTTGAAGAACTCTTTTGAAACAAAGGATCCCTATTCTCACTTGATGGATGTCAGGAACCTTAGAGAGGAAGGCGAGAGTCTTCATAAACAATGACTGCTCTTTTGGCCATTTTGGTTTTTAATGCACCCATGGGATCTTTCTTTAGATCCATCAGGTGCTGAGAATCTAAGCTACAGCCTAACACAGGGCCAAGAGGCTGATTCAGACACATCCCTTTCCAAAGCAATTAAGCAAAGAGCCACAGGTGTTGCCCATTCATTTCCATTTGAAAACTGTTTTCTTCAGGCTTCACAAAGGGGTGGCCTGAGGCAAAGAACTTCCTGACATTCAGGGCAACAGAACAATAGGTAAGCAAAAGGCCCAAAGCAGGGTTTCTCCACTGGGATTTAATGGTCACACTAATATCTGATTTTTCAGAGATGCTCGCCATTCCTTTGAGCTATCCAGTACATGGTCATGGCACACAGCTTGGAAGTGGTACATACCTTAGACATAAAACCATGAGCCTATTCTGGAGAGGGGCAGAAGTCCAGAAGAAAACTGAAACATAGGAAGATTGCAGGTGTTACCCATCGAAAAGGCAATCTGAAATCCATTCATAAATTGGACAGGATGAATGCTGGGAAGCATTCTACTAGACAGGACACATCCATTGATGCATTTTCTTTTCTAATATCTGCAACCACGGACACAGTGTGATAGACAGACATAGAAACACTCGCCTTGTCAAATGACTTACTAGAAACAGTTCATTCCACACCAAAAAAAGCGCCTTGCCTACCTATTCTCTGAACATGAGACAAAACCAGAAACCCACCCCCACACCCACAAAGGCACCTCCTTCCCCCAAGAAGTTCTGTGACTATCCGGACTGTCCTCTGACTGGTGAGCCATACTATATTCCCACGGAATGGCCTGATCTGTCTCAGATCTGGTCTCCTTGGCCAACTCTGTGCAGGTGTCAGGACCCAGAGGTGAGAAACTACCTGCTTTCTCAGGAATGACCCCTCTTTAGAGCTTTCCTGGCATTTGGCCATCCTCACATTAGTAGGTACCAAGAAAGACTGACACTGTCCTTGGTAAATGCAAACAAGTGAGACCACTGGGACTGGGACTGGGACTGGCTCTGGGTGCCTGGCTTCATGAATCCCAAGTTCAGAGATTTCCATCACCAAGGAAGTGAGGTGAGGTCACTTCCTTTAGGAACTGAATGAGGTCACTGCCTTGGCAACCACTTTGTCCTACCAGTGGCTTCCAAGTGTCACATGAGAAGGAGGCTGCCCCTACTTCCTGTGACACTTTCACAATTTAGAATGGTATACAACCATAGGCACCCAGAAACAGCTACCCACACAGGCCTGGTTTGGTCCATCTTCTCTAAATTAAGATGTGAGAGGCTGATTCAGACAGAACCCTTCATCCTGAACAGGTTGTTTGCCATTGAACATGACTTTTGTTCTCTCAGGTTCTTCATAGCTGCCTACATCTTCTTCAGTCAACATTTCTGCATGGAACTTTGAGGTTCTCAGCAGGTGGAAGATCCCCTACTTTCCTGTATTGTAAGACCAACTCTGTCCCTCCTCTCTGTAAATTTAGAATGAGGGAACAGTGTATGGTTAGGGTCAATAACATATTTGACTTGTGTTAGGAATCATTCTGCTGGATGAATAATGGTATTGGGAACCTGCAAAATTTATAAGAATATATATTTGAAATATAAGTATGAAAACATAAATCTAGTTACGATTTGAAGCCAGAAAGGGCATTGGGCCCTTCTTTGGGATATTTAGCTTTGAATTACATTCTGCATTTTAGTCTCAGATAAATCTATACACAATGGAATAAAACCTTGCACCTCAGATGCCTGAATGTCGAAGAGAACATCCAGTCAAAAATGGATAGTCGGTAGGATTTGGAAGATAGTAGGTTTAGGAAGAAGAGTGAGTCTTCGAGTAGGACCAATAGTTTTTTAGCAATAGGGTTTCGTTTAGAGAGTGAATGTAAATGTCAGCACATGTGAAGAGTCAGTCACAATGATGAACTGGGGAAAATATGTAGGAAAGCAGGTCTCAATAGAGACATTAGGAAATCAGACAAATTATAAAATGCGTGATAGGATTAGACATTTTCAACAGGGTTGAGGTTGAATATATAATCATAGGAAGAAACAAATATATAGTCCCCAACAATATTGACACTTGGGAGAATTAGGCATCCTGGACAAGGATGTTTTTAGTAATATATACTCACTTTCAATTTAGGGTTTGGTACAATCATAAGTGTGACCTTTGCATTTTTGTCCAGAATATTACTGTGATAAAATGTATATGTAGATCAGGTGACATGAGTATTTCTTCCACCATTATGGGAAGCAATATTTTTAAAACCCATAAATTAGTATTGGGTATACAAATAGGTGTACCCTGTGTCAATGAATATAGAGATGATGCATGAATAGATAGTACTATGAATAAATAATATAACTGGATCCAACTTTAGAAATTGGAGTTAGAATAAATTGATATCTGAAAATATACAGGAAATCTTATATTGATATTGGTATACATACATTCATTACAACCAATTATAAGTCTAATGGTAATATTAGGGTTACGGTTTATCATGAAGAGGGTGTGTGAGTTTTCCTTCAAAAGTGATTATGGAAATCGAAAATAATGTGTTTGTTAAGAAGTCTCATGAAACGACCAGTCGAAAAACCTGGAGGACTACATGTGTTCGGAAGCAGGAAGTGATTGAAAGTGAAACAAATGTCTTTAATTTTGAAATTTTGGGTGAAAAATTTATCCATGGATGTGCATAAACTGAAGAAATAGTACTGTACCAGTTTTAAATAAAAATGAACGTCAAAATACACATCATGTCCCATAGGAATCTACTTGCATTGATGTTAAACTTGGTAAGTTACGGTAGAAATATTAGGATTTGTATGCACCTTTCACTGAAGTTTGTTTTCAGTACTAGGAAACAAATAAGTATTTCAGGTGGATGAATATTTCTGAGAATAATCTTGTGCAAAGTTGATTACAAATCCACATACATGAATATGAATGTATTTAGGGAGTGAATAATAAGACACATATTTCATATTGTGAAAAATCTGGAGAGTATATATATACAAAACACACACAGACATTATAAAGTGGCAATATATATATGCCAATCGAAATTCATGGTGAAATATATATCATTCATAGATCCCGAAATATTAATTTTAATGAACATGGATTTATGAATAATGTTGTTCAACTAGGAAGGTCACCCATAGGTTGAATTTTAAGATCCAACAGCATTTAGCAGGAGTGATCTCTTCTCATAATTTGTATCTGCCAAGTCAGCCACCTCACAAGAATGTATATGTGATACCAGGTAGGATTCTATATGTGCATATAAAAATACATGTGCTGAATAGGCTACAGAGAAAGGGATACAGGAATTCACATATTCATTAACTTTAAAAACACATGGAGAACTATTTCAATTAAAAATTAACTAGATTTATAACACCTAACCTACATAATGCAAACGGCAAGTCCAACTATACACCATGCCTCTTCTGAACTGCTTGTATTTCTATTCTGTTTGAGTTATTTTTCTCCATCATATTAGGAATAGTAGTCAGAGTCTAGTAGGGTATAGTTTCGTGTCAGGGATTCAGTATTTTGAATGGAAAATTGGAAAATGAATCCAATGTGTATGCAAATATGTGCTACACAAAAATCTTCCCACTTTCATCCACAACAATGCCTTGACATTACCTTTGCCACAAGTAAGACACAATTAGAGGAGAAGAGTTAGAAAATACGTGAATACATATCTGGAATGGAATACGCTCAGGATTTCCCAACCTTGGAGGTGATAGAGCAGTTTCCATAAGTAAGGGACATGGTAAACACTCCACAAACATGGAGCTCTGCTGGCCTAAATACTTCTTGAGAAACTGCCTCTGAGGTTGGGCACTTGAAATATATGTTGTTGTCAGGAGCTTTAGCTTCCTTTATAGTGAGCCCATCAAAGCTGGGTCTGCATCTATGTGACCTGGAGGACATGGTTTCTTATTATCCAATGAACCTGAGGCAGCAGTGCTGAATTCTCTCTTTGTAGGTAAACTGTGGCCACTGGGGGCTAAGTGTCACCCCGTGTGGACTGTGAAGCCATTTGGTCCTCTTCCACTTTCTGTTGTGGTTCTTGCTGCTACACTGGGACTTTGGTATTTGCTTCACGAAATACAACAATTTCAACTGGGACACAGTGCTGGAGAGAGTTCTGTCACTGTGGTGGGTCACGGTCTGCAGGAGAATGCACCAACCAGGCTTCTTTCCCACATAGCTTGCACCATTGACCATGTCAACCTGATTCTGAAAATTGCCCTGAAACCTCTCCATATATCAAAATGCGTTTACAAATAAGGGTCTGCTGGCTGCACCATGTCCTTCACAAGGCATTTGGTAGCCAATGGCCAAACCACATGGACCTACCACAGATGTTTTATCACACACCTGCACACCTGCCCACCGCTGCTCTAGGCCCACTACTCAGTAGGCTCCAACTTACTGGCATCTTTTTTCTACATTATTTTTATGAAACCCAGTCAATCAAGGCACCCTCTAGTATACTCATGATCAGCAACAGGACACCCAAAGATTCTCCAGTTCCACCTGGTCATGGGATTTTCAAAAATTTCATGGTATTTATCTAGCCATTTTTCAAGGATGAAGTTGGAGGCACTGTGGGTTTCAAGAACCACTAAATGTTGAGGAAGCTCATTTCAATGAAACTCTGGAGAACTCTCATAGGCAAGGCTTCCCAAAGAGTGGCCAAAAGGTCAAATATAGCCAGGCCTATTGAGGTATACGTTGTGAGTTCCATGTGTTTTTGACTCTCAACTATGGCTACCAAGTCTTTAAGAATAAAATCATGGGATATCTTGGCTGATATTCCCAGTGCTCTGTGGAAAGCCACCCTGGGCCTTGATCTCAGTTTATAAGAGCGACTCTCATGCGTGGCCTCCTAAAATTTCAACACAATTCATGCAATACTTCTCTGAGGTCAGTTCCAGAACTCAGTCTCTAAGGGGATTCACACCAGACTTCAAGCCCAGGTGGACCCTGTCATCTCTTCCAACCGTCACACAAATGACCACAATTAATACCAAAACAATCCCACATTGCCCTCCTCTTCTTCCATAAAGGCACTCATTATAACATCTGGCTGGAGGTTTCCATGAGGGGCACAGCCCAAGACAGTGTCCAAAATAAGCTCCCTTGGCCCTCATTTGCCTAAAGTCAGGGTGGCTGGGACACCCTTCTTGTGCACCAGGAGTGATCTGTAAGGGTAAAAGAAATTGAAATTAAAGTGTAAAAGTTAAAGTGTAAAAGACCGGGTGTTGTAAAGTTTTTAAGCAGCAAGGCTTGAGTTAAAATGTAAAGGACCAGGTATTGTTAAGTTCCTATGCTACACGAAAAACCTGAAATTCCTGTAGCTTGTAGGACAATTCCCGGACTACCCAGTAAATATTCCCCCTGACCGCCTGGTTTTTTAATAACCTAGGACCCTGTGAGGCCTGGCACATAGGCATTGCAGGGCCTAAACCAATCATTTTGAATGTGTACCCCGCTTTAGAACTGACTTATCACTCCCGCCTTACATGTTCCCACCAATAAATGAACTAATCATGTTTAGGAATTGTTGTTTGATTTTCCCGTGGTGTATGATGATTTCTTAAAGGAGACTGTAATATATGTAAAGTCCCGCCCTGCCCAAAAAGTGTACTTAAGCACTGCTCAACCCCTGCTCGGGGCTCTGGGATGCTCTCCCATCTTGAGTGAGCACGTAGCCCCAGCATGCTGGATTGGATCCTCAATAAACGGCTTTTACTGTTGCATGAGCCGCAGTTTCTTGATGGTCTCTTCCTCCAACATTCGCCGGAACCTTACATTTGGTGCATTGGCCGGGAATCACGCAGCGCAGGACAAGGAGACCTCAACGAACCTTTCTGGTGGTAAGTAAGGCGCCTCTTTCCTTCAAAAATGATTATGGAAATCGAAAATAATGTGTTTGGAAAGAATCTCATGAAAAGAACAGTCAAGAAACATGGAGGAATACATATGTTCTGAAGCAAGAAGTAATTGAAAGTGAACCAAATGCCTGCAGATTTGTGAACTTGTGGATGAAAAGTTATATCCTATGATATCCATCAACTGAAGAAATAGTAATGTACCACTGTTGAATAAAAATGAACTTCAAAATACACATCATGTCCCATAGGATTATACTTGCATTAATGTTAAACTGGGTCAGTTACCATGCAAATATTAGGATTTGTAAGCACAATTCACCGAAGTTTGTTTTCAGTACTGGAAAATAAATATGTATTTTATGTGGATGAATTTTTCTGAGAATAATCTTGTGCAAATTTGATTACAAATCCACATACATGAATATGAATGTATTTAGGGAGTGAATAATAAGACACATATATTTAATATTGTGAAAAATCTGGAGAGTATATATATATATATATATATATATATATATATATATATATATATATATATATTTATAAAGATAAAAACACAGACATTAAAATGTAGCAATATATATGCCAATCAAAATTCATCATGAAATATATATCATCCTCATATCCAAAAATATTCTTTTTACTGAGCATGGATTTATGTATAATGTTGTTCATCTAGGAAATTCACCAATTTGTTGAATTTTCAGTTTCATCAGTATTTAGGGGGAGTGATCTCTTTTCACAATTTGTATCATCCAAAAACAGTGAGCTCACAAGAATGTATGTGTGATACCAGGTAGGATTCTAAATATGCATAATAAAATACATGAGATGAATAGGCTACAGAGAAAAGGAGACAGAAATTTACATATGTGTTAACTTTAAAAACTCATGGAGAAGTACTACAATGAAAAGTTGACTAGATTTATAACACATACACTTGATAAAGCAGAAGGCAAGTCCTAGTATACACCATGCCACCTATGAATGGCCTGTATTTCTATTCTGTTAGGTTTCTTTTTCTCCATCATATTAGGATTAGTAGTCAGAGTCTAGTAGGGTATGGGTTAGTGTCAGGGATTCAGTATTTCAAATGGAAAATAGGGAAATGAATCTAATGTGTATGCGAATATTTGTTAGACAAAAATCTTCCTACTGTCATCCAAAAAAATGCCTTGATAGTTCCTTCACCACAAGTAATACACAATTAGTGGAGAAGAGTTTGAAAATCTGTGAATATATATCTGGAAAAGAAAATGCTCAGGAGTTCACAACCTTGGAGGTGGTAGAGGAATTTCCAAAAGTAAGGTAAAGGGTAAACACTTCACAAACATGGAGCTCTGGTGGCCTAATTAATTTCTGAGAAACTGCCTCTGAGTTTGGGCCCTTGAAATGTTTGTTGTTTTCAGGAGCTTTCGTTTCCTTTGTAGTGAGACCATCAAAGCTGTGTCAGCATCTATGTGACCTGGATGACATGGTTCCTTATTTGCAATAGAACATGAGGCAGCAGTTCTGAATTCTCTCTTTGTAGTTAAACTGAGGCCACTGGGGTCTAAGTGTCTAACCATGTGGTCTGTGAAGCCATTTGGTCATACTTCACTTTTCGTGGTGTTTCTTACTGCTGCACTGGGATTTTGGTATTGGCTTCACAAAATACAAAAAGAAAAACTGGGACACAGTGCTATAGAGAGTACTCTCACGTGTAGTGGGTGAGGGTCTGCAGGAGAATGCACCAACCAGGCTTCTATCCCCAAAAGCTTGCACCCATGTCCATATCAACCTGATTCTGAATATTGCCCTGAAACCTCTCCATATAATAAGGTCCGTTAACTTGTATGGTTCTGCTGGCTGCACCATGTCAGTCACAAGGCATTTGGAAGCCAATGGCAGATCCACATGGCCCCACGACAGATGTTTTATCATACACCTGCCCACCACTGCTCTAGGCCAACTAGTCAGCAGGCCTCAACATTCTGGCATCTCTGTTCTCACCGTTTTCATGAAACCCAGTCAATCAATGCAATGTCTGGTACACTCGTGATCAGCAATAGACATCCAAAGGTTCTCCAGTGCCACCTGTTCATAAGAATTTAAAAAATTTCATGGTATTTATCTAGCCAATTTTCAAATATAAATTTGGAGGCACTGTGGCATTCAATTCATTCAGGAACCATGAAATGGTGAGGAAGCTCATTTCAATTAAAGCTCGGGAGAACTCTCAGAGGCAAGGCTTCCCAAAGAGTGGCCAAAAGGTCACATTAAGCCAGGCCCATTGAGGTCTACAATTGAGGGCCATGTTTTTTTTGACTCTCAACTATGGCTTCCAAGTCTTTCTGAATAAAGTCATGTGATATCCTGGCTGAGATTCCCAGTGCTCTTTGAAAGCTATCCTGGGCCTAGATCTCAGTCTCCAAGGGCAACTCTCATGCGTGGCCTCCTAAAATCCCAACACAATTCATGCCAATACTTCTCTGAGATCTGTTCCAGAACTCAGTCTCTAAGGGGAATCACTCCAGAGTTCAAGCACAGGTGGACCCAGTCATCTCTTCCAACCACCACACAAATGACCACAATTAAACCAAAACACTCCCACATGGCCCTCATCTTCTTCAATTTAGAGACTCATCATAACCTCTGGCTGGAGGTTTCCATGAAGGGCGCAGCTTAAGACAGTGTCCAATTTAAGCTCACATGCCTCTCATTTGCCTAAAGTCAGGGTGGCATGGAAACTCTTCCTGTGAAGCAGGAGTGATCAAATAGGCCTGCCAATAATACTGCTCTACTTCTCCAATTTGAGGCCTATTCTCTGTGGGGTATAGATTCTTTATGTGAATTGGGGTCATGAGAAAACTCAAGCAACTATGGGCTACCCTCTGCAGGGCTTTGAAGAATCCATTTGAGTGAGTCGAGGAGTTGGACCAAATGTTCTTTAGATATAGAGTTTTGATTAGAGAGTGAGTGTAAATGTCAGCATATGTGAACAGTCAGTCACAGTGATAAACTGGGGAAAATGTGTAGGAAAGCAGATATCAATAGAGACATTAGGAAATAAGGCAAAGTACAAAGTGGGTGATAGGATAAGACATTTTTAACAGGGTTCAGTTTCAATATATAATCTTAGGAAGAAACAAATATGTAGTCACCAATAGGAATGATATTTGAGATCATTAGTTAATCAGGGCATGGATGTTGTTAGTAGTACATGCTCACTTTCAATATAGGCTTTGATACAATCATAAGTGTGACCCTTGCATTTTGTTTCAGGAATATTACCGTGATGAAATGTATATGTATATCAGGTGACTACAGTATTTCTTCCACCATTTCTGAAAGCAATATTTTAAAGACTTAAAAATTAGTATTGGGGATACAAACAGGTATACCATCGGTCTACGAATATAGAGATGATGCCTTAATAGACCATACTGTGAATAAATAATATAACTGGTTCAAACGTTAAATAATGGATTGAATTGATATCTGAAAATATATAGGAAATCTTATATTGATATACATACATTCATTCCAACCAGTTATACATCTAATGGTAATATTAGCGTTATGGTTTATCATGAAGAGTGTGTGAGTTTGGCTTCAAAAGTGATTATGGAAATCAATAATACTGTGTTTGGAAAGAATCTCATGAAAAGAACAGTCAAGAAACATGGAGGAATACATGTGTTCTGAAGTAGGAAGTGATTGAAAGTGAACCAAATGCCTATAAATTTGTGAAATTGTGGATGAAAGGATATATCCTATAATGTCCATAAACTGCAGAAATAGTAATGTACCAGTGTCTGAATAAAAATGAACTTCAAAATACACATCATGGTCCCATAGGTGTCTACTTACATTGATGTGAAACTGGTTCAGTCACTGTAGAAATATTACGAATTGTATACACCATTCACTTAATTTACTTTTCAGTACTAGGAAAAAATATGTATTTAAGGTGGATGAATATTTCTAAGAATAATTTTGTGAAAAGTTGATTATAAATCTACATACACACACATGAGTTTACTTAGGGAGTGTATAATAAGACACATATATTTCATATTTTGAAAATCTTAAGAGTAGATATCTATATCTATATAGATAGATAGATAAATAGATAGATACACACATACACAGACATTAAAATGTAGCAATATATATGCCATTCGAAATTCATCATGAAATATATATCATCCACGTATCCAAAAATATTCATTTTACTGAACATTTATTTATACATAATATTGTTCATCTAGGAAATTCACCCATAGGTGGAAATTCCAGTTCCATCTGTATTTAGAGGGAGCGATCTCTTCTCACAATTTGTATCTTCCAAAATAAGCGATCTCACAAGAATGTACATGTGATACCAGGTAGAATTCTAAAAATGCATAAAAAAATACATTTGATGAATAGGCTACAGAGAAAGGGAGACAGAAATTTACATATGTGTTAACTTTAAAAACTCATGGAGAAGTATTACAATGAAAAGTTGACTAGATTTATAACACATACCATTGATAAAGCAGAAGGCAAGTCCAAGTATACACCATGCCTCCTATGAAAGGCCTGTATTTCTATTCTGTTAGGTTTCTTTTTCTCCATCATATTAGGTTTAGTTGTCAGAGTCTAGTAGGGTATGGGTTAGTGTCAGGGATTCAGTATTTCAAATGGAAAATAGGAAAATGAATCTAATATGTATGCAAATATGTGCTACACAAAAATCTTCCCACTCTCAGCCAGAACAATGCTTTGACATTACCTTCGCCCCAAATAAGACACAATTAGTGGAGAAGAGTTAGAAAATCTGTGAATACATATGTGGAAAGGAAAATGCTCAGAACTTCACAAACTTGTAGGAGGTAGAACAGTTTACAAAAAGGGAGAGGGTAAACACTTCACAAACATGGAGCTCTGCTGGCCTAATGACTTTTTGAGAAACTGCCTCTGAGGTTGGGCAGTTGAAATATGTTTTTGTCAGGAGCTTTTGCTTCCTTTGTAGTGAGACCATCAATGCTGGGTCTCCATCTATGTGACCTGGATGACATGGTTCCTTATTTTCTAGTGGACATGAGGCAGCAGTGCTGAATTCTCTATTTGTAGGGAAACTTTGGCCACTGGGGTCTAAGTATCTAACCGTGTTGTCTGTAAAGCCATTTGTTCATGCTCCACTTTCGTGGTGTTTCTTACTGCTGCACTGTGAGTTTTGTATTGGCTTCACGAAATACAAGGAGCTCCACTGGGACACAGTGCTGGAGGATGTACTCTCATATGTGGTGGGTGAGGGTCTGCAGTAAAATGCACCAATGAGGCTTAAATCCCACATAGCTTTTCAACTCGACAATAGCCCCCTTATTCTGATCATTGGCAGGAATCCTCTCCATATAACAAGATGCCTTTACATAGAAGGGTCTGCTGGATGTACCATGTCAGTGACAAGTCATTTCTAAGCCAATGCCAGATCCACGTGGACCCACAACTGATGTTTTTTCACACACCTACACTCCACTGCTTTATACCCACTAGTCTGCAGGCTCCAACTTACTGGCATCTATGTTCTACAACATTTTCATGAAACACAGTCAATTAAGGCACTGTCTGGTACAATCATGATTAGCAACAGGACATCCAAATGTTCTCCAGTGCCACCTGGTCATGGTAATTTCAAAAAATTCATGGTATATATCTAGATATTTTTCAATAATGAAGTTGGAGGCACTGTGGGATTCAATTTATACAGGAACCAATAAATGGTTAGGAATCTCATTTCAATGAAAGCTCTGGTGAACTCTCACAGGCAAGGCTTCCCAAAGAGTGGGCAAAAGGTCTCATGAAGCCAGGCCCATTGAGGTCTACAATGTGAGTTGCATGTGTGTTTTGACTCTCAACTATGGCTGGAATCTTTCAGAATAAAATCTTGTGATATCCTGGCTTAGATTCCCAGTGCTCTGTGTAAAGTCACCCTGGGCCAAGATCTCAGATTCCAATGGTGAATCTCATGTGTGGCCTCCTGAAATCCCAACACAATTCATGGCAATACTTCTCTGAGGTCAGTTACACAACTCAGTCTCTAAGGGGAATCACAACAGAGTTCAAGCCCAGGTGGACCCAGGCATCTCTTCCAATTGCTACACAAATGATGACAATTAAAACCAAAACACTCTCACACGGCCCTCTTCATCTTTTATATAGACACTAATCATAACCTCTAGCTGGAGGTTTCCATGAGGGGCACAGCCCAAGACAGTGTCAAAAATAAACTCCCTTGCCCCTCATTTGCCTAAAGTCAGGGTGGCCTGGACAACGTTAGTGTGAAACAGAAGTGATCAAATAGGCCTGCTGTTAATACTACTCCACTTCTCAAATTTGAGGCATACTGACTGTGGGGTATAGATTTTTAGTGTGAATTGGAGTTATAAGAAAACCCAAGCACCTATTGTCTCCCCTCTGCAGCTCTTTGAAGAACTTATTTGACACAAATGATCCCTATTCTCACTTGATGGAGGTCAGGAATCTTACAGAGGAAGGCGAGAGGCATCATCCACAATCACTGATCTTTTTTCCATTTAGGTTTTGGATGCCCACATGGGATCTTTCTTTAGATTCATCAGGTGCTGAAAATCTAAACCACAGGCTCACACAGGGCCAAGAGGCTGATTCAGACACATCCATTTCAAAAGCTATGAAGCAAAGAGCCACAGGTGATGCCCATTCATTTCCATTTTAAAACTGTTTTCTTCAGGCTTCACAAAGGGGTGGCCTGAGGCAAAGACCTTTCTGACATTCAGAGCAACAGAACAATAGGTAATCAAAAGGCCCCAAGCAGGGTTTCTCCACGGAGACTTTCCTGGTTACTCTGATATATGAGTTTTCTGAGATGCTCGCCATTCCCTTCAGCTATCCAGTACATGGCCATGTCACAGAGCTTGGAGGTGGTACATATCTTGTACAAAAATACATGATACTAATCTTGAGAGTGGCCAGAATTCATGAAAAAATGGAAAATTAGGTAGATAGCCGGTGTTGCCCATGGATAAGGCAAGCCTCAGTCCATTCATTATTTGGAAAGGATGCATGCTGGGAAGCTTTCTACTAGACAGGACACAACCAATGAGCTATTTTTTTTCTAATATCTACAAAGAAAAATACAGTGGGATACACAGACATAGAAACAGTCTCCTTGTCAAATGACTTACTGGAAACAGTCCACTCCAAACCAAACAAACCTCCTTTTTTACCTATTCTCAGAACATGAGAAAAAAACCACAAACACAAACCAACACCCACAAATGCAACTTTTTCCCACAAGTAGGTCTGTCACTATCTGGAGTGTCCTCTGACTGGTAGGCCATATGATGTTCCCCAGAAATGGCCTTTCTGTCTCACATCTGGTCTCCTTGGTCAACTCTGTGAAGTTGTCAGGAGGCAGTGGTGAGCCAATTTCTGTCCTCTCAGGAAAGACCCCTCTTCAGAGCTTTCTTGGTATTTGGCAACCCTTACATCAGTAGGTACCAAGAAAGACTGACTCTGTCCTTAGTGAATCCAAACAAGTGAGCCCACTGCAACTGGGACTGGGACTGGCTCTGGGTGCCTGGCTTCCTGGATCACAAAATTCAGAGAGTTCCATCACCAAGGAAATGAGGTGAGGTCACTACCTTCAGGAAATAAATGAGGTCCCTGTCTTGGCCACCACTTTGTCCTAACAGTTGCGTCCTAGTGTCTCCTGACATGGAGGCTGCCCTACTTCCTGTGATACATTCACATGTTAGAATGGTATAGAAACCATAGTCACCTGGGAACAGCTCTCCACACAGGCCTGCTTTGGTCCATCTTCCCTGCATTAAAAATAGAGAGGATGACTCAGACACATCCTTTCATCCTGACCATGTTGTTTGCCATGGAATATGACTTTTGTTCTCTCAGGTCTTTCATAGCTGCCAACATCTTCTCCAGGGATTATTTCTGCATGGATTTTGAGGTACTCAGCAGGTGGAAGATCTCCTAACTTCCTGTATTGTAATATCAACTTTATCCCTCCTCTTCTGTAAAGTGAGATTGAGGGAACATTGTATGGTTAGGGTCAATAGCATGTTCCATTTGGCTTAGGAATCATTCTGCTGGATGAATAATGGTATTGGGAACCAGCGATATTTAAAAGAATATAGAGGTAAAATATAAGTATGAAAACAGAAATCTAGGTAATATTTTAAGCCCAGAAGGATTTGGGCCCTTGATTGGGATCCTTAGCTTGAGTAATGTTTTGCACCGAGGTCTCAGTTAAATCGATATACAATGGCATAAGACCCTGTACCTCAGATGATTGAATGTAGAAGAGAACATCCAGTGAAAAAGGGATAGTGTGTAGGATTAGAAAGATAGTCCGTAGGTTTAGAAGGAAGAGTGAGTCTAGGATTTGGACCAAAAGTTCTTTAGCAATAGGTTTCGGTTAGAGAGTGAATATTAATGGCACCATATGTGAAAAGTCGGGCACAATGATGAACTGGGAAAAAATATGTAGGAAAGCAGACATCAATAGAGACATTAGGAAATCAGGCAAAGTATAACGTGAGTGATAGGATTAGACATTTTCAACAGGGTTGAGGTTGAATACATAATCTTAAAAAGAAACAAAAATGTAGTCACCAATTGGATTGACATTTGAGAGCATTAGGCAAACTGGGCATGGATGTTTTTAGTAATCCATGTTCACATTCCATTGAGGCTTTATTGCAATCATAACGGTGACCTTTGCATTTTGTGTCCAGAATATTACTGTGATAATATGTATATGTAGATCAGGTGACATGAGTATTTCTTCCACCTTTTCTGGGAGCAATATTTTGAAAACATATGAATTAGTACTGGGGATACTAATAGGTTTACCCTGTGTTGATGAATATAGAGATGATGCATTAATAGACCATACTGTGAAAAAATTATATGACTGGTTCCAAATTTAAATAATGGATTGTTTTAATATCTGAAAATATAGAGGAAATCATATACTGATATACGTACATTAATTCCAACCAGTTATATATCTAATGGCATTATTAGGGTTACCGTTTATCATGAATAGTGTGTGAGTTTTGCTTCAAAAATGATTATTCAATCGAAAATAACGTGTTTAGAAAGAAGTCCAGTGAAAAGACCCGTCAAGAAACATGAAGGAATATATGTGTTCCGAAGGAGGAAGTGATTGAAAGTGAACCAAATATTTATAAATTTGTGAACTTGTGAATGAAAGGATATATTTTATGATGTCCATAAACTGAATAAATAATAACGTACCAAGTTTGAATAAAAATGAACTTTAACAAACACATCATATCAAATAGGAATGTATTTGCATTGATGTTAAACTTGGTCAGTTACTCTAGAAATATTAGGATTTGTAAGAACCCTTCCCTGAAGTTAGTTTTCAGTACTAGGAAACAAATATGTATGTCAGTGGATGTATATTTCTGAGAATAAACTTGTTAAAAGTTAATTATAAATCCACATATATGAATATGAATGAATTCAGGCGGTGTATAACAAGACATATATTTCATATTTTGGAAAATCTGGAGACTATATATATATATATATATATATATATATATATAGACACACAAACACACACACATTATAATGTCACAATATATATGTCAATCGAAATTCATCATGAAAAATAACTCACCCGCATATCCCAAAATATTCATATTACTGAACATGGATGTATGTAGAATGTTGTTCATCTAGGAAGCTCACCCATGGGTTGAATTTTCTGTACCAACAGCATTTAGGAGGAGTGATCTCTTCTCACAAATAGTATCTGCCAAGTCAGCCACCTCACAAGAATGTACGTGTGAAACCAGGTAGGATTCTATTTGTGCATATAAAAATACTTGTGCTTAATAGGCTACAGAGAAAGGGAGACAGGAATTCATATATTTCTTAACTTTAAAAACACATGGAATAGTGTGTAGTGTCCCTCTTTATCCCTTTTGATTAACTTTGGCTTAAAAAAAAGAATTTTATTGAGAATTTTTGTATATATGTTTGTCAGGAATATTGCTCTGAAGTTTTCTTTCCTTGATGTGTCTTTGTCTGATTTTGGTATGTGAGTGATACTATCCTCATGAAATGTGTTTGGAGGAGTTCCATGCTTTTCTATTTTATGGAATAATTTGAGGAGTATTGTGATGAATGCTTCTTTGAAGGTCTTGTAGAACTTGACTGAGAATCTGTCTGTTCCTGGGCGTTGCTTGATTGGTAGGCTGTTGACAGCAACTTCTATTTCATTGCTTGAAATTGATTTGTTTAAATTGTTCATGTCCTACTAATTCAGTTTGGGTATATCTCTAAAATTTTATTGATGTCATCATGGTATTTTAATTTATTAGAGTATAAATTTTCAAATTAGTTTTTAATTATTCTCTGTATTTTAGTTGTGTACTCTGTAAAAGTTCTTTTACGATCCTTAATTTTAGTAATTTGAGGTTTTTTTTCTTCATTAGCTTGGTTAAGGATGTGTCAATTTTATTTAGTTTTCGAAGATTAAATTTTGTTTTGTGTCAAAAAAAAATAACATACGGAAAAGTATTTCAGCAAATTGAATAGATTTATAACTCCTACCTTATATCATGCAAAAGGCAAGTCCAACTATACACCATGTCCCTTCTGAAATGCTTGTATTTCTATTCTGTTTGGGATATTTTTCTCCATTATATTAGTATTAGTAGTCAGAGTCTAGTAGGGTATATGAATGTTTCTGAGAATAATCTTGAGAAAAGATGATTATAAATACACATTCATGAATATGAAAAATTTAGAAAGTGCAAAATAAGACAAAAATATTCCATATTTTCAAAAATTTGGAGAGTATATCTATATCTATCTATATCTATATCTATATCTATACACACACACACACACAACACTCACAGACATTAAAAAGTACCAATATAAATGCCAATAGAAATTCATCAGTAAATATATATCATCCACAGATGCAAAAATATTTATTTTTCTGAACATGAGTTTATGTATAATGTTGTTCTACTAGGACGCTCTCCTATAGGTTGAATTTTCATTTAAAACAGTTTTAGGAGGAGTGAACTCTTCTCACAATTTGTATCTGCCAAGACAGCCACCTCACAAAAATGTACGTGTGATACCTGGTAGGATTCTATATGTGCATATAAATATACATATGTGAATAGGCTACAGAAAAGGGAAACAAGAATTCACATATTTGTTAAATTTAAAAACACATGGAGAATATTTCCATTAAAAATTTGACTAGATTTATAACACCTACCTTATATAATGCAAATGTCAAGTCCAACTATACAACATGTCTCCTCTGAAGTGCTTGTATTTCTATTGTGTTGGGTTAATTTTTCCCATTATAATAGGATGAATAGTCTGAGTCTACTAGGTATGGGTTAGTTTCAGGGATTCAGTATTTGAATGGAAAATTGGAAAATGAATCCAATGTGTATGTAAATATATGCTGCACAAATATCCTCCCGCTCTCATCCAGAACAATGCCTTGATATTACCTTCACCCCAAGTAAGACGCAATTAGAGGAGAAGAGTTACAAAATCAGTGAATACATATCTGGAATGGAAAATGCTCAGGAGTTCACAACCTTTGAGGTGGTAGAGGAGTTTCCAAAATTAAGGGACAGGGTAAACACTCCACAAACATGGAGCTCTGCTGGCCTAAAAACTTTTGAGAAACTGCGTCTGAGCTTCCGCAATTGAAATATATGTTGTTTTCAGATGATTTGGCTTCCTTTGTAGTGAGACCATCAAAGCTGGGTCTGCATCTATGTGACCTGGAGGACATGGTTTCTTATTTTCCAATGAACAAGATGAAGCAGTGCTGAATCCTCTCTTTGTAGGTAATCTGAGGCCACTGGGGACTAAGTGTCTCCCCGTGTGGACTGTGAAGCCATTAGGTCCTCCACCACTTTTTGTGGTGTTTTTCCTGCTGCATTGTGAGTTTGGTATTTGTTTCACGAAATACTAGGAGCTAAACTGAGACACAGTGCTGGAGGGAGTTGTGTCACGAGTGGTGGGTCAGGGTCTGCAAGAGAATTCACAAACTAGGCTTCTATCTCTCACAGCTTGCCCCATTGCCCCCTTGTCCATATCAACCTGATTCTTCATTTTCCTCTGAAAACTCTCCATATAACAAGATGCCTTTACATATAAGGGGTCTGCTGGCTGCACCATGTCAGTTACAAGCCATTTGGAATCCAATGGTAGATCCACATGGCCCTACCACGGATGTTGTATCAAACACCTCCCCACCACTGCTCTAGACCCACTACTCAACAGGCTCCAACTTACTGGCATCTCTGTTCTACATCATTTTCATGAAACTCAGTAAATCAAGGCACAGTCTGGTATACTCATGAACAGTAACAGGACATCCAATATTTCTCCAGTGCCACCTGGTCATAGGAATTTTAAAAATTTCATTGTATTTATCTATCCATTTCTCGAGCATGAAGTTGGAGGCACTGTGGATTTCAATTCATGCAGCAAACATTAAATGGTGAGGAAGCTCATTTCAATGAATTCTCTGGAGAACTCTCACAGGCAAGGCTTCCCAAAGAGTGGACAAAAGGTCACATTAGGCCAGGCCCATTGAGGTCTACAATGTGAGGTCCATGTGTGTTTTGACTCTCAACTATGGCTGCCATTTCTTTAAGAATAAAATCATGTGATATCCTTGCTGAGATTCCCAGGCCTCTGTGGAAATCCACCTGGGGCCTAGGTCTCAGTTTCCAAGAGCGACTTTCATGCTTGGCCTATTAAAATCCCAACAAAATTCATGACAATGTTTCTCTGAGTTCAGTTCCAAAACCCAGTCTCTAAGGGGTATCACACCAGAGTTCAAGCCTAGGTGTACCCAGTCATTTTTTCCAATGCCACACAAATGACCAAAATTAAAACCAAAACACTCCCACATGGCCCTCATCTTATTCCATATAGGGAATCATCTTAACCTCTGGCTGGAGGTTTCCATGAGGGGCGCAGCCCAAGACAGTGTCCAAAATCAGCTCGTTTGCCCCTCATTTGCCTAACGTCAGGGTAGCCTGGACACAGTCTCTGTGAACCAGGAGTGAACAAATAAGCCTGCCGTTAATACTTCTGTGTTCCTCCAATTTGACGCCTACTGATTTTAGATATCGATTCTTTAGGTGATTTAGAGTCATGCAAAAACACAAGCACCTCTGCAGGGCTTTGAAAAACTCATTTGACCCAAAGAATCCCTATTCTCATTTGATGGAGTGCAGGAACCTAACAGAGGAAGGCAAGAGACTTCATCCACAATGAATAAAATTTTTTGCCATTTTGGATTTGGAAGCTCACATGGGATCATTCTTAAGATCCATCAGGTGCTGAGAATCTAAGTCACAGCCACACACAGGTCCAAGAGGCTGATAAAGACACATCCCTTTCGAAAGCAATTAAGCAAGAGCCACAGGTGAGGCCCATTAATTTCCATTTGAAAACTGTTTTCTTCAGGCTTCACAAAGGGGTGGCCTGAGCAAAGACCTTCCTGACATTCAGTGCAACACAACAATAAGTAAGCAAAAGGCCCAAAGCAGGGTTTCTGCACTGAGACTATCCTGGTCACACTGATATCTGAGTTTTCTGAGATGCTCGCCATTCTCTTCAGCTATCCAGTACATGGTCATGTCACAGAGCTTGGAGGTGGTACATATTTAGGACACAAATCCATGAGCCTATTCTGGAGAGTGGCCAGAATTCAGGAAGAAAACAACAACTTAGAAAGATAGCAGGTGATGCACATCGATAAGACAAGCTGCAGTCCATTCATATATTGGGCAGGATGAATTATGGGAAGATTTATACTAGACAGGACACATCCATTAATGCATTCTCTTTTCTAATGTGTACAACAACGGACACAGTGGGATACACAGAAACAGAAACACTCGCCGTGTCAAATGACTTACTAGAAACTGTCCAGTCCAATCCAAACAAACCGCCTTTCCTATCTATTCTCAGAACATGAGACAAAACAACAAACCCACACCCACTCCCACAAAGGCACTTCCTTCCCCCAAGTAGGTCTGTGACTATTCGGAGTGTCCTCTGACCAGTGGGCCATACAATGTTCCCCCGAAATGGCCTGTCTTCTCTCAGATTGTGTTTCCTTGATCAACTCTGTGAAGATGTCAGGAAAAAGTGGTTATCCACTACCTGTTTTCTCAGAAATGGTCCACCTTCAGAGCTCTCCTGACATTTGGCCATTCTCACATCATTAGGTACCAAGAAAACTGACTCTGTCCTTGGGAAATCCAAACAAGTGAGCCCACTGGGACTGGGACTGGGACTGCATCTGGGTGCCTGGCTTTTTGGATACCAAGTTCAGAGAGTTCCATCACCAAGGAAATGAGGTATGTCACATTCTTTGGAACTGAATGAGGTCACTGCCTTGGCAACCACTTTGTCCTAACAGTTGCTTCCAAGGGTAACATAAGATGGAGGTTGCCCCTACTTCCTGTGACACTTTCATAAGGTAGAATGTATATCAACCATTGGCACCCGGGAACATCTCTCCACTAAGGCCTGGTTTGGTCCCTCTTCTCTACAATAAGAAGAGAGATGCAGATTCAGAAACATCCCTTCATTCTGACCAGGTTGTTTGCCATGGAAGATGACTTTTGCTCTCTCAGTTGCTTCATACCTGTGTACAACTTCTCCAGGTATCATTTTTGCATGGACATTTGAGGTTCTCATTAGGTGGAAGGTCCCCAACTTTCCTGTATTGTAAGAACCACTCTGTCCCTGCTCTTCTGTAAAATGATTGAGGGAACAGTGTATACTTGGGGTTAAAAACAGGTTTGATTTGGGTTACGAACGATTCTGTGCGATGAATAATGGTATTGGTAACCTGCAATATTTACAAGAATATAGAGGTGATATATAAGTATGAAAAGAGAAATCTAGGTATGATTTGAAGCCCAGAAGGGTTTTTGCCCTTGATTGGGATACATAGCTTTGAATTATGTTCTGCAAAGATGTCTCAGATAATTCGATATACAATGGCATAGGACTTTGTACATTGGATGATTTAATTTAGAAGAGAACATCCAGTCAAAAAGGGATAATCAGTACGATTAGGAAGATAGTCGGTAGTTTTAGGAAGAAGAGTGAGTATAGGATTTGGACCAAAAGTTCTTTAGCAATACATTTTGGTTATAGAGTGAATGTAAATGTCAGCTCATATGAAGAGTCAGTCACTATGTTGAACTGGGGAAAATATGTAGAAAAGCAGATATCAATAGAAACATTACGAAATGAGGCAAAGTATAAAGTGAGTGATAGAATTGGACATTTTCAACAGGGTTGGGTTTGAATATATAAATTAGGAAAAAACAAAAATGTAGTCACCAATAGGATTGACAATTGACAGCATTAGGCAACCTTGACACGGATGTTTTTAGAAATCCATGTTCACCTTCCATTTAGGATTTGGTACAATCATAAGTGTGACCTTTCCATTTTTGTCCAGAATATTACTGTGATAATGAGGTGACATGAGTATTTTTTAACCATTTCTGGGAGCAATATATTGAAGATGTAAAATAAGAATCGGGGTACAAAGAGGTGTACCCTGTTTCTATGAACATAGAGAAAAAGCATGAATAGACCATACTGTGAATAAATAATATAACTTTTTTGAACTTGAAATAATGAATTGAACTGATATCTGAAAAATTAAAGGAAATCGTATATTGATATACAATCATTCATTCCAACCAGTGATATATCTAATGGAAATATTAGTGTTTTGGTTTATCATGAAGAGTGTGTGAGGTTTGCTTAAAAATGATTATGGAAATTCAAAATAATGTGTATGGAAAGAAGTCTCATGAAAAGACCAGTCAAGAAACCCTGAGAATACATGTGTTCAGAAGCAAGAAGTGATTAAAGTTGAAACAAATGCCTATTAATTTGTGAACTTGTTAATGAAATGTATATCCTATGATGTGCAAAAACTGAAGAAACAATAATGTACCAGTGTCGAATACAAATGAATGACAAATTACATATCATGTCCCATAGGAGTCTACTTGCATTGATGTTAGACTGGGTCAGTTACTGTAGAATAATTAGGATTTGTATGCACCATTCACTGAAGTTAGTTTTCAGTACTAGGAAACAAATATGTATTTCAGGTGGATGAATATTTCTGATTATAATCTTGTGAAAAGTGGATTATAAATCCACATACATGAACATGAATGAATTTAGAGAGTGTATATTAGACATATATATTTCATATTTTGAAAAATTTGGAGAGTATATCTATATCTATATCTACACACACACACACACACACACACACAAACACACACAACACTCACAGACATTAAAAAGTGCCAATATACATGCGAATCGAAATTCATCAGTAAATATATATCATCCACAGATGCAAACATATTTATTTTACTGAACATGAGTTTATGTATAATGTTGTTCTACTCGGACGCTCTCCTATAGGTTGAATTTTCATTTCCAACAGCATTTAGGAGGAGTGAACTCTTCTCACAATTTGTATCTGCCAAGACAGCCACCTCACAAAAATGTACGTGTGATACCTGGTAGGATTCTATATATGCATATAAATATACTTGTGTGAATAGGCTACAGAAAATGGAAACAAGCATTCACATATTTGTTAAGTTTAAAAACACATGGAGAATATTTCCATTAAAATTTGACTAGATTTATATCTCCTAACTAATATAATGCAAATGTCACGTCCAACTATACAACATGTCTCCTCTGAAGTGCTTGTATTTCTATTGTGTTGGGTTAATTTTCCCCATTATATTAGGATGAATAGTCTGAGTCTACTTGGTATGGGTTAGTGTCAGGGATTCAGTACTTCGAATGGAAAATTGGAAAATGAATCCAATGTGTATGTAAATATATGCTGCACAAATATCCTCCCGCTCTCATCCAGAAGAATGCCTTGACATTACCTTCACCCCAAGTAAGACACAATTAGAGGAGAAGAGTTACAAAATCAGTGAATACATATCTGGAATGTAAAATGCTCAGGAGCTCACAACCTTGGAGGTGGTAGAGGAATTTCCAAAACTAAGGGACAGGGTTAACACTCCACAAACATGGAGCTCTGCTGGCCTAAAAACTTTTTGATAAACTGCCTCTGAGCTTCCGCACTTGAATTATATATTGTTTTCAAGAGATTTGGCTTCCTATGTAGTGAGACCATCAAAGCTGGGTCTACATCTATGTGACCTGGAGGACATGGTTTCTTATTTTCCAATGAACAAGATGAAGCAGTGCTGAATCCTCTCTTTGTAGGTAAACTGAGGCCACTGAAGACAAATTGTGTCCCCGTGTGGACACCGAAGCCATTTGGACCTCCTCCACATTTTGTGGTTATTTTTCTGCTGCACTGTGAGTTTGGTATTTGTTTCCCGAAATACTAGGAGCTAAACTGGGACACAGTGCTGGAGGGAGTTCTGTCACGTGTGGTGGGTCAGGGTCTACAAGAGAATGCACCAACTAGGCTTCTATCTCTCACTGCTTGCCCCATTGCCCCCATTTCCATATCAACCTGATTCTTCATTTTCCCCTGAAAACTCTCCATATAACAAGATGCCTTTACATATAAGGGTCTGCTGGCTGCACCATGTCAGTTACAAGCCCTTTGGAATCCAATGGTAGATCCACATGGCCCTACCACGGATGTTTTATCAAACACCTCCCCACCACTGCTCTAGACCCACTACTCAGCAGGCTCCAACTTACTGGCATCTCTGTTCTACACCATTTTCATGAAACTCAGTAAGTCAAGGCACTGTCTGGTATACTCATAATCAGCAACAGGACATCCAACGTTTCTCCAGTGCCACCTGGTCATAGGAATTTCAAAAATTTCATGGTATTTATCTAGCCATTTTTCAAGCATGAAGTTGGAGGCAATGGGGGTTTCCATTCATTCAGAAAACATTAAATGGTGAGGAAGCTCATTTCAATGAATTCTCTGGAGATCTCTCACAGGCAAGGCTTCCCAAAGAGTGGAAAAAGGTCACATTAGGCCAGGCCCATTGAGGTCTACAATGTGAGGTCCATGTGTGTTTTGACTCTCAACTATGGCTGCCATTTCTTTAAGAATAAAATCATGTGATATCCTTGCTGAAATTCCCAGGCCTCTGTGGAAATCCACCCGGGGCCTAGGTCTCAGTTTCCAAGAGTGACTTTCATGCGTGGCCTCTTAAAATCCCAACAAAATTCATGGCAATGCTTCTCTGAGTTCAGTTCCAAAACCCAGTCTCTAAGGGGAATGACACCAGATTTCAAGCCCACGTACACCCAGTCATTTTTTCCAATGCCACACAAATGAACAAAATTAAAACCAAAACAAAAACCAAAACACTCCCACATGGCCCCCATCTTATTCCATATAGTCAATCATCTTAACCTCTGGCTGGAGGTTTCCATGAGGGGCGCAGCCCAAGACAGTGTCCAAAATCAGCTCGTTTGCCCCTCATTTGCCTAAAGTCAGGGTAGCCTGGAAACCGTTTCTGTGAATGAGGAGTGAACAAATAAGCCTGCCATTAATACTTCTGTGTTTCTCCAATTTGAGGCCAACTGAATTTAGGTATCGATTCTTTAGGTGATTTCGAGTCATGCGAAAACACAAGCACCTCTTCAGGGCTTTGAAGAACTCATTTGACCCAAAGAATCCCTATTCTCATTTGATGGAGTGCAGGAACCTAACAGAGGAAAGCAAGAGACTTCATTCACAATGAATGATATTTTTTGCCATTTGGGTTTGGAAGCTCACATAGGATCATTCTTAAGATTCATCAGGTGCTGAGAATCTAAGTAAGAGCCACACACAGGTCCAAGAGTCTGATAAAGACACATCCCTTTCCAAAGCAATTAAGCAAAGAGCCACAGGGGAGGCCCATTCATTTCCATTTGAAAACTGTTTTCTTCAGGCTTCACAAAGGGGTGGCCTGAGGCAAAGACCTTCCTGACATTCAGTGCAACACAACAATAAGTCAGCAAAAGGCCCAAAGCAGGGTTTCTGCACTGAGACTTTCCTGGTCACACTGATATCTGAGTTTTCTGAGATGCTCGCCATTCTCTTCAGCTATCCAGTACGTGGCCATGTCACAGAGCTTGGAGGTGGTACCATTTTGGACACAAATCCATGAGCCTATTCTGGAGAGTGGCCAGAATTCGGGAAGAAAACAACAACTTAGAAAGATAGCAGATGTTGCACATCGATAAGACAAGCTGCAGTCCATTTATATATTGGCAGGATGAATTATGGGAAGATTTATACTAGACAGGACACATCAATTAATGCATTCTCTTTTTAATGTCTACAACAACGGACACATTGGGATACACCGAAACAGAAACACTCGCCTTGTCAAACAACTTACTAGAAACTGTCCACTACAAACCAAACAAACCGCCTTTCCTACCTATTCTCAGAACATGAGACAAAACAACAAACCCACACCCACTCCCACAAAGGCACCTCCTTACCCCAAGTAGGTCTGTGACTATCCGGAGTTTCCTCTGACTGCGGGCCATACTATGTTCCCCCGAAATGTCCTGTCTTCTCTCAGATCTTGTTTCCTTGTTCAACTCTGTGTAGTTGTCAGGAAAAAGTGGTTAGCCACTACCTGCTTTCTCAGAAATGGTCCACCTTCAGAGCTCTCCTGACATTAGGCCATCCTCACATCAGTAGGTACCAAGAAAACTGACTCTGTCCTTGGTAAATCCAAACAAGTGAGCCCACTTGGACTAGGACTGGGACTGCCTCTGGGTGCCTGGCTTTTAGGATACCAAGTTCAGAGAGTTCCACCACCAAGGAAATGAGGTATGTCACATTCTTTGGAACTGAATGAGGTCACTGCCTTGGCAACCACTTTGTCCTAACAGTTGCTTCCAAGGGTTACATAAGATGGAGGTTTCCCCTACTTCCTGTGACACTTTCATAAGGTAGAATGTATATCAACCATTGGCACCCGGGAACAGCTCTCCACTCAGGCCTGGATTGTTCCACCTTGTGTACAATAAGAAGAGAGAGGCAGATTCAGACACATCCCATGGTTGTTTGCCATGGAAGATGACTTTTGCTCTCTCAGGTGCTTCATACCTGCCTACAACTTCTCCAGGTATCATTTGTGCATGGACATTTGAGGTTCTCATCTGGTGGAAGATCCCCAACTTTCCAGTATTGTAAGAACCCCTCTGTCCCTGCTCTTCTGTAAAATGATTGAGGGAACAGTGTATACTTGGGGTTAAAAACAGGTTTGATTCGGTGACGAATGATTCTGTGCGATGAATAATGGGATTGGGAACCTGCAATATTTACAAGAATATAGAGGTGAAATATAAGTATGAAAAAAGAAATCTAGGTATGCTTTGAAGCCCAGAAGGGTTTTGCCCTTGATTGGGATACTTAGCTTTGAATTATGTTCTGCAAAGATGTCTCAGATAATTTGATATACAATGGCATAGGACCTTGTACATTGGATGATTGAATTTAGAAGAGAACATCCAGTCAAAAAGGGATATTCAGTAGGTTTAGGAAGATAGTCGGTAGGTTTAGGAAGACGAGTGAGTATAGGATTTGGACCAAAAGTTCTTTAGCAATAGACTTTTGGTTATAGAGTGAATGTAAATGTCAGCACATATGAAGAGTCAGACACTATGTTGAACTGGGGAAAATATGTAGAAAAGCAGATATCAATGGAAACATTACGAAATCACGCAAAGTATAAAGTGAGGGATAGAATTAGACATTTTCAACAGGGTTGAGTTTCAATATATATTAGGAAAAAACAAATATGTAGTCACCAATAGGAGTGACAATTGACAGCATTAGGCAACCTGGACATGGATGTTTTTAGAAATCCATGTTCACTTTCCATTTAGGCTTTGGTACAATCATAAGTGTGACCTTTCCATTTTTTGTCCAGAATATTACTGTGATAATGAGGTGACATGAGTATTTCTTTCACCATTTCTGGGAGCAATATATTGAAGATTTAAAATTAGAATTGGGGGTACAAATAGGTGTACCCTGTTTCTATGAACATAGAGAAAAACCACAAATAGACCATACTGTGAATAAATAATATAACTTTTTTGAACTTTAAATAATGAATTGAACTGATATCTGAAAAATAAAAGGAAATTGTATATTGATATACAATCATTCATTCCAACCAGTTATATATCTAATGGAAATATTAGTGTTTTGGTTTATCATGAAGAGTGTGTGAGTTTTGCTTCAAAATGATTATGGAAATTCAAAATAATGTGTTTGGAAAGAAGTCTCAATAAAAGACCAGTCAAGAAACCCTGACAATACATGTGTTCTGAAGCAAGAAGTGATTAATGTTGAAACAAATGCCTATTAATTTGTGAACTTGTGGATGAAATGTATATCCTATGATGTGCTAAAACTGAAGAAACAATAATGTACCAGTGTCGAATACAAATGAATGACAAATTACATATCATGTCCCATAGGAGTCTACTTGCATTGATGTTAGACTGGGTCAGATACTGTAGAATAATTAGGATTTGTATGCACCCTTCACTGAAGTTAGTAGTCAGTACTAGGAAACAAATATGTATTTTAGGTGGATGAATATTTCTGATTATAATCTTGTGAAAAGTTGATTATAAATCCACATACATGAACATGAATGAATTTAGAGAGTGTATACTAGACACATATATTTCATATTTGGAAAACTTTGGAGAGTATATCTATATCTATATCTATACACACACACACACACACACACACACACACACACACACACACACAACACTCACAGACATTAAAAAGTACCAATATAAATGCCAATCGAAATTCATCAGTAAATATATATCATCCACAGATGCAAAAATATTTATGTTTCTGAACATGAGTTTATGTATAATGTTGTTCTTCTAGGACGCTCTCTTATAGGTTGAATTTTCATTTCCAACAGCATTTAGGAGGAGTGAACACTTCTCACAATTTGTATCTGCCAAGACATCCACCTTACAAAAATGTACGTGTGATACCTGGTAGGATTCTATATATGCATATAAATATACATGTGTGAATAGGCTACAGAAATTGGAAACAAGTATTCACATATTTGTTAAGTTTAAAAACACATGGAGAATATTTCAATTAAAATTTGACTAGATGTATAACTCCTACCTTATATAATGCAAATGTCAAGTCCAACTATAGAACATGTCTCCTCTGAAGTGCTTGTATTTCTATTGTGTTGGGTTAATTTTCCCCATTATATTAGGATGAATAGTCTGAGTCTACTAGGTATGGGTTAGTGTCAGGGATTCAGTACTTCGAATGAAAAATTGGAAAATGAATCCAATGTGTGTGTAAATATATGCTGCACAAATATCCTCCCGCTCTCATCCAAAACAATGCCTTGACATTACCTTCACCCCAAGTAAGACACAATTAGAGGAGAAGAGTTACACAATCAGTGAATACATATCTGTAATGAAAAATGCTCAGGAGTTCACAACCTTGGAGGTGGTTTAGGAGTTTCCAAAAGTAAGGGACATGGTAAACACTCCACAAACATGTAACTCTGCTGCCCTAAAAACTTTGAGAAACTGCCTCTGAGCTTCCGCACTTTAAATATACGTTGTTTTCATGAGATTTGGCTTCCTTTGTAGTGAGACCATCAAAGCTGGGTCTGCATCTATGTGACCTGGAGGACATGGTTTCTTATTTTCCAATGAACAAGATGAAGCAGTGCTGAATCCTCTCTTTATAGGTAAACTGAGGCCACTGGGGACTAAGTGTCTCCCCGTCTCCCCGTGTGGACTGTGAAGCCATTTGGTCCTCCTCCACTTTTTGTGGTTTTTAGGCTGCTGCACTGTGAGTTTGGTATTTGTTTCACGAAATACTAGCAGCTAAACTGGGACACAGTGCTGGAGGGAGTTCTGTCACGTGTGGTGGGTCAGGGTCTGCAAGAGAATGCACCAACTAGGCTTCTATCTCTCACCGCTTGCCCCATTGCCCCCTTGTCCATATCAACCTGATTCTTAATTTTCCTCTTAAAACTCTCCATATAACAAGATGCCTTTACATATAAGGGTCTGCTGGCAGCACCATGTCAGTTACAAGCCATTTGGAATCCAATGCTTGGATACAAATTTCAGAGAGTTCCATCAACAAGGAAATGAGGTATGTCACATTCTTTGGAACTGAATGAGGTCACTGCCTTGGCAACCACTTTGTCCTAACTGTTGCTTCCAAGGGTCCCATGAGATGGAGGCCTCCCCTACTTCCTGTGACACTTTCACAAGGTAGAATGGTATATCAACCATAGGCACCCAGGAACAGCTCTCCACACAGGCCTGGTTTGGTCCATCTTCTCTACAATAAAAAGAGAGAGGCTGATTCAGACACATCCCTTCATCCTGACCAGGTTATTTGCCATGGAAGATGACTTTTGCTCACTCAGGTCCTTCATACCTGCCTACAAATTCTGCAGGTATCATTTCTGCATGGACCTTTGAGGTTCTCAGCAGGTGGAAGATCCCATAATTTCCTGTATTGTAAGAACCACTCTGTCCCTGCTTTTCTGTAAAATGAGATTGAGGGAACAGTGTGCGCTTAGGGTTAATAACAGGTTTGATTTGGGTTATGAATCATTCTGTGTGATGAATAATGGTATTGGGAACCTGTGATATTTACAAGAATATAGATGTGAAATAAAAGTATGAAAACAAAAATCTAGGTATGATTTGAAGCCCAGAAGGGTTTTCCCCTTGATTGGGATACTTAGCTTTGAATTATGTTCTGCAAAGATGTCTCAGATAATTCGATATACAAGGGAGTAGGACCTTGTACCTATGATGATTGAATTTAGAAGAGAACATCCAGGCAAAAAGTGATAATCGTTAGGATTAGGAAGATAGTCGATAGCTTTAGGAAGAAGAGTGAGTATAGGATTTGGACCAAATGTTCTTTACCAGTAGGGTTTCGGTTATGGAGTGAATGTAGATGTCAGTACATATGAAGAGTCAGTCACTATGGTGAACTGGGGAAAATATGTAGAAAAGCAGATATCAATAGAATCATTACAAAATCAGGCAAAGTATAAAGTGAGTGATAGAATTAGTCATTTTCAACAGGGTTGAGTTTGAATATATAAATTAGATGGAAACAAATATGTAGTCACCAACAGGATTGACAATTGATAGCATTAGGCAACCTGGACATGGATGTTTTTAGTAATCTATGTTCACTTTCCATTTAGGCTTTGGTACAATCATAAGAGTGACCTTTCCATTTTTTGTCCAGAATATTACTGTGATAATGAGGTGACATGAGTATTTCTTTCACCATTTCTGGGAGCAATATATTGAATATTTAAAATTAGAATTTGGGGTACAAAGAGGTGTACCCTGTGTCTATGAACATAGAGATAAAGCATGAATAGAACATACTGTGACTTAATAATACAACTTTTTTGAACTTTAAATAATGAATTGAATTGATATCTGAAAAATTAAAGGAAATCATATATTGATACACAATCATTCATTCCAACCAGTTATATATCTCATGGAAATATTAGTGTTTTGGTTTATCATGAAGAGTGTGTGAGTTTTGCTTCAAAAGTGATTATGGAAATCTAAAATAATGTGTTTGGAAAGAAGTCTCATGAAAAGACCTGTCAAGAAACCCTGACAATACTTGTGTTCTGAAGCAAGAAGTGATTAAAGTTGAAACAAATGCCTATAAATTTGTGAACTTGTGGATGAAGTGTATAACTTAAAATGTGCAAAAACTGAAGAAATAATAATGTACCATTGTTGAATACATATGAACGTCAAATTACATATCATGTCCCATAGGAGTCTACTTGCATTGATGTTAGACTGGGTGCGTTTCTGTAGAATAATGAGGATTTGTATGCCCCATTCACTGAAGTTAGTTTCCAGTATTAGGAAACAATTATGTATTTCAGGTGGATGAATATTTCTGATTATAATCTTGTGAAAAGTTGATTATAAATCCACATACATGAACATGAATGAATTTAGAGGGTTTACATTAGACACATATATTTTATATTTTGAAATATCTGCAGAGTGTACAGATATATTATACACACACAAAAAAAAAACACTCACATACATTTAATAGTAGCAATATATATGCGAATCGAAATTCATCAGTAAATATATATCATCCACAGATGCAAAAATATTTATTTTACTGAACATGAATTTATGCATAATGTTCTTCTACTAGGAAGCTCCCCTATAGGTTGAATTTTCAGTTCCAACAGCGTTTAGGAGGAGTGAACTCTTCTCACAGTTTGTATATGCCAATCAGCCACCTCAAAAATGTACGTGTGATACCTGGTAGGATTCTATATGTGCATATAAATATACAAGTGTGAATAGGCTAAAGAGAAAGGGAAACAAGAATTCTCGTATTTTTTAAGTTTAAAAACTCAGGGAGAACTTCTTCGATTAAAAATTGACTAGATTTATAACTTTTACCTTATATAATGCAAAACTCAAGTCCAACTATACAACATGCCTCCAATGAACTGCTTGTATTTCTATAGGTTTGGCTTATTTTTCTCTATCATATTAGGATGAGTTGTCTGAGTCTAGTAGGTATGGGTTAGTGTCAGGGATTCAATATTTCAAAATGAAAATTGGAAAATGAATCCAATTTGTATGCATATATATGCTGCACAAATATCCTCCCACTCTCATCCAGAACAATGCCTTGACATTACCTTCACCCCAAGTAAGACAAAATTAGAGGAGAAGAGTTAGAAAATCAGTGAACACATATCTGGAATGGAAAATGCTCAGGAGTTCACAACCTTGGAGGTTGTAGAGGAGTTTCCAAAAGCAAGGGATAGGGTAAACACTCCACAAACATGGAGCTCTGCTGGCCTAAAAGCTTTTTGAGAAACTGCCTCTGAGATAGGGCACTTGAAATATATGTTGTTTTCAGGAGATTTGGCTTTCTTTGTAGTGAGACCATCAAAGCTGGGTCTCCATCTATGAGACCTGGAAGACATTGTTTCTGATATTTCAATGAACATGAGGCAGCAGTGCTGATATTTTTCTTTTTAAGTAAACTGTGGCCTCTGGGGTCTAAGTGTCTCCCCGTTGAACTGTGAAGCCATTTGGCCCTCCTACACTTTTTGTGGGGTTTTTCCTGCTGCACTGGTAGTTTGGTATTTGCTTCATAAAATAGAAGGAGTTCAACTGGGACACAGTGCAGGAGGGAGTTCTATCACGTGTGGTGGGTCAGGGACAGCAGAAAAATGCACCAACCAATCTTCTATCCCTCAAAGCTTGCCCCATTGCATCCTTGTCCATAGAAACCTGATTCTGAACATTGCCCTGAATCCTCTCCATATAACAAGATGCCTTTACTTATAAGGGTCTGCTGGCTGCACCATGTAAGCCACAAGCCATTTGTAAGCCAATGGAAGATCCAAATTGCTCCAACACAGAAGTTTTATCACACTCCTGCCCACCACAACTCTAGGCCCACTTCTCAGGAGGCTGCAACTTACTGGGACCTCTGTTCTACACCATTTTCATAAAACCCAGTCAAGCAAGGCACTGTCAGGTACATCCATGATCAGCAGCAGGACATCCAAAGGTTCTCTAGTGCAACCTAGTCGTGGGAATTTCAAAAAATTCACGGTATTTATCTAGAAATTTTTCAAGGATGAAGTTGGAGGCACTGTGGGTTTCAATTTATTCAGGAACCATTAAATGGAGAGGAAGATTATTTCAATGAAAGCTCTGGAGAACCCTCACAGGCAAGGCTTCTCAAAGAGTGGACAAAAGGTCACATTTAGCCAGGCCCATTGAGGTCTACAATGTGAGGTCCATGTGTGTTTTGACTCTCAAATATGGCTGCCAAGTCTTTCGAATGAAATCATGTGATACCTTGGCTGAGATTCCCAGTTCTCTGTGCAAAGCCACTCTGGCGCTAGTTCTCAGTTTCCAAGGGTGACTCTCATACATGGCCTCTTTAATCCCAACACAATACATGGCAATACTTTTCTGAGGTCAGATTCTGAACTCAGTCTCTAAGGGGAATCACACCAAAGATCAAGCCCAGGTAGACCCAGTTATGTCTTCCAACTGCCACACAAATATCCACAATTAAATCCAAAACACTCCCACATGTCACTCATCTTTTCTAAATACACACTCATCATAACCTCTGGCTGGAGGTTTCCATGAGGGGTGCGGCCCAAGACAGTGTCCAAAATAACCACCCTTGCCCCTCATTTGCCTAAAATCAGGGTGGCCTGGACATCCTTCCAGTGAACCAGGAGTGATCAAATTGGCCGGCCATTAAGATGGCACTGCTTCTCCAATTTGAAGCCTACTGACTTTGGGGCTTAGAGTCTTTATGTGATTTGGAGTCATGAGAAAAATCAAGCACTTATGGGCTATCCTCTGCAGGGTTTTGAGGAACACATTTGAACCAAATGATCACTATTCCTACTTGATGAAGGTCAGGAACCTTACAGAGGAATGTGAGAGACTTCATCCAAAATGAATGCTCTTTTGTCCATTTTGGTTTTGGATGCACACATGGGATCTTTCTTTAGATCCATCAGGTGATAAAAATCTAAGCCGCAGCCTCACACAGGGCCAAAAAGCTGATTCAGACACATCCTTTTCCAAAGCAATTAAGCAAAGAGCCAGAGGTGATGCCCTTTCATTTCTGTTTGAAAACTATTTCTTTTGGCTCTACAAAGGTGTGGCCTGAGGCAAAGATGTTCCGGACATTCAGGGCAACAGAACAATTGGTAAGCAAAAGGCCCAAAGCAGGGTTTCTCCATTAGAATTTTCTGGTCACACTCATATCTGAGTTTTCTGAGATGCTCCCATTCCCTTCAGCTATCCAGTACATGGCCAAGTCTCAGAGCTTGGAGGTGGTACATATTTTGGACACAAAAAAATGAGCCTATTCTGGGAAATTGGCCAGGATTCAGGAAGAAAACAGGAACTTAGCAAGATTGTAGGAGTTGCCCACGCATAAGTCAAGCCACAGTCCATTCATAAATTGGGCAAGATGAATCTTGGGAAGCTTTCTACTAGTCAGGACACATACAATGATTCATTCTCTTTTCTAATGTCTAAAACCCCGGACACAGTGGGATACACAGACATAGAGACACTGGCCTTGTCAAACGACTTACCAGAAACAGTTCACTCCAAAACAAATAAACTGCCTTTCCTACCTATTCTCAGAACATGAGACAAAACCTCAAACCTACACCCACACACACAAAGGCAGCTCCTTCCCCCAAGTAGGTCTGTGACTATCAGGAGTGTCCTCTGACTGGTGGGCCATACTATGTTCTGATGAAATCGCCTGTCCTGTGTCAGATATGGTCTCATTGGCCCAATCTGTGAAGTTGTCACTAGCCAGCTGTGAGCCACTACCTGCTTTCTCAGGAAAGGCCTCTCTTCAGAGCTTTCCTGACATTTGTCCATCCTCACATCAGTAGGTACTCAGAAAGACTGACTCTGTCCTTGTTAAATCCAAACAAGTGAGACCACTGGGACTGGGAATGGGACTGGCTCTGCGTGCCTGGCTTCCCGGATCCCAAGTTCAGAGAGTTTCATCACCAAGGAAGTGAGGTGAGATTAATCTCTTCAGAAATTTAATGAGGTCACTGCCTTGGCAACCACTTTGTCCTAACAGTTGCTTCCAATAGTACTATGAGATGGAGGCAGCCCTTACTTCCTGTGACACTTTCAAAAGTTAGAATGGTATATCAACCATAGGCACCCAGGAACAGCTCTCCACACATGCCTGGTATGGTCCATCTTCTCTACATTAAGAAGAGAGAGGCTTATTCAGACAAAACCCTTCATCTTGGAAAGGTTGTTTGAGATGGAAGATAACTTTTTCTCTCTCAGGTCCTTCATAGCTGCCTAATCTTCTCCAGGGATCAAACCTGCATGGACCTTTGAGGTTCTCAGCAGGAGGCAGATCCCCTACATTCCTGTATTGTAAGACGAACTCTGTCCCTGCTCTTCTGTAAAGTTAGGTTGAGGGAAGAGTGTATGGTTAGGGTTATTAACATGTTAGATTTGGATTACGAATCCTTCTGCAGGATGATTAATAGTATTGGGAACCTGTGATATTTATAAGATTATAGAGGTGAAATATAAGTATGAAAACAGAAATGTTGGTAAGATTTGAAGCCCAGAAGGGCATTAGGCCCTTGATTGGGATACTTAGCTTTTAATTACGTTCTACACAGATGTCTCAGATAAATTGATAATCAATGGCATAGGACCTTATACCTTGGATGTTTGATTTTAGAAGAGAACATCCACTCAAATTGAGATAGTCGGTGGGATTAGGAAGATAGTCGGTAGGTTTATAAAAAATGAGTGAGTATAAAAATTGGACAAAAAGTTCTCTAGCATTAGGGTTTCGGTTATAGAGTGAATATAAATGTCAGCACATGTGAAGAGTCAGTCACAATGATTAACTGGGGAAAATATGTAGGAAGGAAAATATCAATAGAGACATTACGAAATGAGGCAATTATATAGTGAGTGATAGGATTAGACATTTTCAACAGGGTTGAGATTGAATACATAATCTTAGGAAGAAACAAATATGTAGTCACCAATAGGAATGACATTTGAAAGCATTAGGCAACCTGGACATGGATGTTTTTAGTAAGCCATGTTCACTTTCAATTTAGGATTTGGTACAATCATAAGTGTGACCTTTGCATTTTGTGCCCAGAAAATTATTGTGATCAAATATATATGTAGATCATATGATGTGTGTATTTCTTCCACCATTTCTGGGAGCAATATTTGAGGACACATAAATTAGTATTGTGGGTACCAAGTGGTGTACCCTGTGTCAATGAATATAGAGATAATGCATGAATAGACCATAGTGTGAATAAATAATATAACTATTTTCTCTTTAAATAATGGATTGAATTGATATCTTAAAATATATAGGAAATCATATATTGACATACAATCATTCACTCCAACCAGTTACATATATAATGGTAATCTTAGGGTTATTGTTTATCATGAAGTGTGTGTGAGTTTTGTTTCAAAAGTGTTTATGGAAATCAAAAATAATGTGTTTGGAAAGAAGTCTCATGAAAAGACCAGTCAAGAAATATGGAGGAATCCATGTGTTCTGAAGCTGGAATTGATTGAAAGTGAAACAAATGCCTATAACTTTCCTAAATTGTGGATGAAATATATATCCTGTGATGTGCATAAACTGATGAAATAGTAATGTACCAGTGTTGAATAAAAATGAAGGTCAAAGTACACATCATGTCCCATAGGAATCTACTTGCATTGATGTTAAACTGGGTCAGTTACTGTAGAAATATTAGGATTGCATGCATTATTCACCGTAGTTAGTTTTATTTCATTTTTATTTATGGTTGTTCAAAACATTACATAGTTGTTGTTATAACATATTTCACACTTTGATTCAAGTGCGCTATAAACTCCCATTTTTACCCCGTGTACAGATTACAGAATCACATCAGTTACACATCTATTGATTCACATATTGCCATACTAGTGTCTATTGAATTCTGCTGCCTTTCCTATCCTCTACTATCCCCCCTCCCCTCCCCGCCCCTCCCCTCTTCTCTCTCTACCCCCTCTACTGTAATAAATTTGTCCCCCTTGTATTATTTTTCTCTTTCCCCTCACTTTCTCTTGTATGTAATTTTGTATAACCCTGAGGGTCTCCTTCCAATTCCATGCAATTTTCCTTCTCTCTCCCTTTCCTTTCCACCTCTCATCCCGCTTTAATGTTAATCATCTTGTCATGCTCTTCGTCTCTCCTCTGTTCTTAGTTACTCTCCTTATATCAAAGATGACATTTGGCATTTGTTTTTTAAGGATTGGTTAGCTTCACTTAGCATAATCTGCTCTAATGCCATCCATTTCCCTCCAAATTCTATGATTTTTTTTATTTTTCAATGCAGAGTAATACTCCATTGTGTATAAATGCCACAGTATTTTATCCATTCTTTCATTGAAGGTTATCTAAGTTGGTTTCACAGTCTTGCTGTTGTGAATTGTTCTGCTATGAACATCAATGTAGCAGTGTCCCTGTAGCATGCTGTTTTTAGGTCTTTAGTGAATAGACTGAGTAGGGGAATAGCTGGGTCAAATGGTGGTTCCATTCCCAGCTTTCCAAGAAATTTTCATACTGCTTTCCAAATTGGCTGCACCAATTTGCAGTCCCACCAGCAATGTAGAAGTGTACCTGTTTCCCCACATCATTGCCAGAACTTGTTGTTTGACTTCATAATGGCTGCCAATCTTACTGGAGTGAGATGGTATCTTAGGGTGGTTTCGATTTGCATTTCTCTGACTGCTGGAGATGGTGAGCATTTTTTCATGTACTTGTTGATTGATTGTAAGTCCTCATCTGATAAGTGTCTGTTGAGGTCCTCAGCCCATTTGTTGATTGGGTTCTTTGTTATCTTATTGTCTAATTTTTTGAGTTTTTTGTATACTCTGGATATTAGGGCTCTATCTGAAGTGTGAGGAGTAAAGATTTCTTCCCAGGATGTAGGCTCCCTATTTACCTCTCTTATTGTTTCTTTTGCTGAGAAAAAACTTTTTAGTTTGAGTAAGTCCCATTTGTTGATTCTAGTTATTAACTCTTGTGCTATGGGTGTCCTATTGTGGAATTTGGAGCCCGACCCCACAGTATGTACATCGTAAGCAAATTTTTCTTCTATCAGACACTGTGTCTCTGATTTGATATCAAGCTCCTTGATCCATTTTGAGTTAACTTTTGTGCATGGCAAGAGAAAGGGATTCAGTTTCAATTTGTTACATATGGATTTCCAGTTTTCCCAACACCATTTGTTGAAGATGCTATCCTTCCTCCATTGCATGCTTTTAGCCCCTTTATCAAATATAAGATTGTTGTAGTTTTGTGGATTGGTTTCTGTGTCCTCTATTCAGTACCATTGGTCCACAAGCCTGTTTTGGTACCAGTACCATGCTATTGTTGTTACTATTGCTCTGTAGTATAGTGTGAAGTCTGGTATCGCTCTACCGCCTGATTCACACTTCCTGCCTAGCATTGTTTTTGCTATTCTGGAACTTTTATTTTTCCATATGTATTTCATGATTGCTTTCTTTATTTCTACAAGAAATGCCTTTGGGATTTGATTGGCATTGCATTGAACCTATAGAGAAATTTTGGTAATATCACCATTTTGATGATGTTAGTTCTGCCTTTCCATGAACAGGGTATATTTTTACATCTTCTGAGATCTTCTTATATTTCTCTCTTTAGGGTTGTGTAGTTTTCATTGTATGAGACTTTCCCCTCTTTTGTTAGGTTGATTCCCATCTTTTTTTTTTTTTTAGGATATTGTGAATGGAGTGGTTGTTCTCATTTCCATTTCAGAGGATTTGTCCCTGATATAGAGGAATGCCTTTGATTTATGCGTGTTGATTTTATATCCTGCCACTTTGCTGCATTCATTTATTAGCTCTATTAGTTTCTTTGTAGACCCTTTTGGGTCTGCTAGGTATAGAATCATGTCATCTGCAATAGTAATAATTTAAGTTGTTCTTTTCCTATTTTTATGCCTTTAATTTCTTCCGTCTGTCTAATTGCTCTGGCCAGTGTTTCGAGAACTGTATTGAACAGAAGTAGTGAGAGAGGGCATCCCATTCTTGTTCCAGATTTTAGAGGGAATGCCTTCAATTTTTCTAGATTCAGAATGATGCTAGCTTGAGGATTAGCATAGATTGCTTTTACAATATTGAGGTATGATCCTGTTATTCCTAGTTTTTCTAGAGTTTTGAAGATAAAGGGATGCTGTACTTTGTCGAATGCTTTTTGTGCATCTATCGAGATGATCATATGGTTCTTATTTTTAAGTCTATTGATGTGGTGAATAACATTTATTGATTTTCGTATATTGAACAAGCCTTGCATTCCATGGATGAATCCTACTTGATCATGGTGCACAATTTTTTTAATATGTTTTTGTATCTGATTCACCAGAATTTAATTAGGGATTTTTGCATTTAGATTCCTTAGGGATATTGGTCTGTAGTTTTCTTTGTTTGAAGTGTTTATGTCTGGTGTAGAAATCAGGGTGATATTGGCCTGGTAGAATGAATTTGGAAGATCTCCCTCTTTTTCAATTTCCTGAAATAGCTTGAAAAGTATTGGTATTAGTTCATATTTAAAGGGTTTGTAAAACTCTGCTGTATACCCATACTGTCCTGGTCTTTCCTTAGTTGGTAATCTTTGGATGGTTTCTTCTATTTCCTCAATTGATACTGGTCTGTTTAGGTTGTCTATATCCTCCTGACTCAATCTGGACATATCATATGACTTAAGAAATTTTTCGATGCTTTCACTATCTTCTATTATATTGGAGTATAACGAATCAAATTAATTTCTGATTATCTTCTGTATTTCAGAAATATCTGCTGTGATTGCCAGGGGGTGACAAATAACTTGTGTAGATTGATACAGCAGGAATGGAAGCCGTTTATTGTAGCATCTGAGCGATATTTATACATTTTATATAGCTTATCTAATTAGCATAAAATAGATCCAGCAGTGAACCAATAAGGAATCTCCACACTTAATGGCTTGCTTTTGTTACTTCACAAACCACTCTCTATGGCATTTTTCCAGGCGCCATCCAGACTTGTTTACAGACCCTAACATTTCTCTGGCAAAATACCAGGTGCCATCCTGACTTGTTTATATACCTTAACATGTGATGTTGCCCTTTTCATCCCGTATGCTAGTAATTTGAGTTTTCTCTCTTCTTCTCTTCATTAGCATGGCTAAGGGTCTGTCGATTTTATTTATTTTTTCAAAGAACCAACTTTTAGTTTTCTCAATTTTTTCAATTGTTTCTTTTGTTTCGATTTCATTAATTTCAGCTTTGATTTTAATTAAATCTTACGTTCTACTTATTTTGCTGTTGTTTTCCTCTTCTTTTTCTAGGATTCTGAGATGAAGTATGACATCATTTATTTGTTTTTTTTTTTTTTTCTTTTTTTAAGGAATGAAATCCAAGCAATGAATTTTCCTCTTAGAACGGATTTCAGTGTGTCCCATAGATTCTGATATGTTGTGCCTGTGTTTTCATTTATCTCTAAGAATTTTTTAATTTCCTCCTTGATGTCTTCTATAACCCATTGATCATTCAGTAACCTATTGTTCATTCTCCAAGTGATGCATGATTTTTCCTTCCTTCGTTTATCATTGATTTTTAGTTTATATTAGATTATGATCAGATAAGATGCATGGTATTATCTCTACTTCTTTATATTGTCTAAGAATTGCCCTGTGACATAATATATGATCTATTTTTGAGAAGGATCCATGTGCTGCTGAGGAAAAATGTTACTGCTTGATGTTGAGGAGTATATTCGATATATGTCAATTAAGTCTAGGTTATTAATTGTGTTATTGAGTTCTATAGTTTTCTATTTCAACTTTTGTTTGGAAGACCTGTCCAGTGGTGAGAGAGGTGTGTTGAAGTCTCCCATGATTATTGTATGGTGGTCTATTAGACTCTTGATCTTGAGAAAAGTTTGTTTGATGGACATAGCTGCACCATTGTTTGGGGCATATATATATTTATAATGGTTATGTCTTGTTGGTGTATGGTTCTCTTGAGCAGTATGTAGTGTCCCTCTTTATCCCTTTTGATTAACTTTGGCTTGAAATCTATTTTATTTGATATGAGTATGGACACTCCTGCTTGTTTCCGAAGTCCATATAAGTGATATGATTTTTCCCAACCTTTCACCTTCAGTCTATGTATGTCTTTTCCTATCAAATGCGTCTCCTGTAGGCAGCATATTATTGGGTCTTGTGTTTTGATCCATTCTACTAGCCTGTGTCTCTTAATTGGTGAGTTTAAGCCATTAACATTTATGGTTATTATTGAGATAATGGTTGTTCTTCCAGCCCTATTTGTTTATTTATGTTATTAAACATGGATTGTTTTCTACATTGATTATTTCCCCCTTTTACTGTACTACCTCCCACTGTTGGTTTTTATTGTTATTTTCCATTTCCTCTTCCTGTAATATTTTGCCGATGATGTTTTGAAGAGATGGTTTTCTAGCTACAATTTATTTTAACTTTTTTTTTAACATAGAAGGTTATGATTTTATCTTCCATCCTGATGCTTAATTTCACTGGATACACAATTCTTGGTTGGAATCCATTTTCTTTCAGTGTTTGAAAAATGTTAATCCAGGATCTTCTAGCTTTCAGAGTCTGTGTTGAAAGATCAGCTGTTATCCTGATTGGTTTACCCCTAAATGTAATCTGCTTTTTTTTTCTCTTGTAGCATTTAAAATTCTCTCCTTATTGTGTACGTTGGGCATCTTCATTATAATGTGTCTAGGTGTGGATCTCTTATGATTTTGCACATTCGGCGTCCTGTAGGCTTCTAGGACTTGGGAGTCAGTCTGATTCTTCAAGTCTGGGAAGTTTTCTCGTATTATTTCATTGAATACATTGCTCATTGCTTTGGTTTGGACCTCTATACCTTCCTGTATTCCAATGACTCTTAAGTTTGGTCTCTTTATGTGATCCCGTATTTCTTGGATATTCTGTTGATGGTTTCTTAACAGTCTTGCTGAGCTGTCTATGTTCTTTTCAAGTTGGAATACTTTGTCTTCATTGTCTGATGTTCTATCTTCTAAGTGTTCTACTCTGCTGGTAGTATTCTCAATTGAGTTTTTAAGTTGGTTTATTGCTTTCTGCATTTCTAGGATTTCTGTTTGTTATTTTTTACAACCTCTATCTCCCTGTATAGCTGATCTTTTGCTTCTTGGATTTGTTTATGTAATTCATTGTCGAAGTGATTTTTCATTGTCTGATTTTGCTGTCTAATGTCTTCCTTGAGACTCCAGATCATCTGAAGCATGTATATCCTGAGTTCTTTATCTGACATTCCATTTACTGCAGCTATTACCTCTTCTAAAGTTGTGCTGACCTGCATTGCTTGTGGTCCTTTTTTCCTTGTCTTATCATACTGCTCGCTTTTCTTTCTGCTTGGTGAAACTGTTGTGATTTTGAAATTTTCCTCCTATATATTTATATTGCGCTTGTATAGTTGCAAAGTCTCCCTTGCATGGGCGCAGGGGGGCTGTGCTGCTCCTCCAATTAGGGTGATCTAACTACCTTGCTGACGGGCCGCTGGGCTTGTTTTCCTGATCGGTTGCAGGTCTGCCTACCATGCAGGCGCGGGAGGCGGCTCTGCTCTGCCCCTCCTCCAATTGGTGTCACGTGTCTACCAGGCCCGTGGACCCCTGGGGTGTTCTGCCGATCAGTCGCAGGTCTGCCTACCTTGTAGGTGCTGGCGGCGGCTCTGCTCTGCCCCTACTCCAATTGGGGTGACGTGACTACCATGCAGGTGTGTTGCTGGGCCTGTTCCGCCAGTTTGTCGCAGGTCTGCCTACCTTGCGGGCACGGGCAACGGATCTGCTCTGCTCCTATTCCAAATGGGGTGAAGTGTCTGCCGCTCCGGCAGGGCGATGGGCCTCTTCTGCCAGTCAGGTGCAGGTGTGCCTACCTTGCGGGTGCGGGTGATGGCTCTGCTCTGCCCCTACTCCATTTGGGGGGTCGTGACTACCATGCCGGCAGGTTGTTGGGCCTGTTCTGGGTGCGGGCGAAGGCTCTGCTCTGCCCCTACTAATATTGGGGTGACCTGACTACCATGCCGGTGGGCCACTGGGATTGTACTAGGTGAGGGAGAAGGCTCTGCTCTGCAACTATTCCAATTCGGGTGATTTGACTACCATGCCTGCGGGTCACTGGGCCTGTTCTGGGCAAGGGCGGCGGCTCTGCTCTGCCTCTATTCCATTTGGGGTGACGTGACTACCATGCAGGTGTGTCGCTGGGCCTGTTCCGGGCGTGGGCGGCGGCTCTGCTCTGCCCCTCTGGCTTGATGACAAAGTGAGAGAGACCCGGGTGTTTGTGACTCACTTTCTTTACCAGGAGACCAACTGTTTCTGTCACCGATGGTATCAATGAAGTTATCTCCTCTGCTGCTTTCTGATGACATCAGATCTCTGCCATGTTGGTATCCCATGCAAAAGGCAGCATTTTGTTCCCTTTGCTGGGTGACTAAAGCAATGGGTGAGTTCTGACCGGCACTCACAAGCCCCGTCTCAATCCTGTTGCACTCCCTATGAAGGCTCGGTTGATATTTACCTCCACAGTATTCAGCAAGACCCGGACCGAGAAGCAGTTTCCGCAGGTTCTTTAGCCCAGGGCCAGATCAGTTCTGGGAGGAGGAATTCGGCCGCTCTGGCCTCGGTGTATGTTCTAATAGAAGCAGGCTCCAAGACGCAGTTTCTGCGGGTTCTCTAGCACTGAGCCTGAGTAATTTGTCTGCAAGACAAAGGTGAATGGCATCCTGAAATTACCGGTTCTATAGCTGAATAAGCTGCGATCAGTCGAAAACAGGGATGGTGACGTCACCTCTCCAAGATGGTGGCCGCTGGGTTCCTCTGTGGTCTGACTGGTGCGGAGAAACGAGTTGGACTGCATGCTTCCCCGTCTCAAACCCAGAATTCAGCACTGAGCACAGTGATTGCATACCTGGCAGGAGCCCACAGTATCTGCACCACTGTATATTTGCGTTGCTATCTCGTCGTTTCCCAGCACGCACCACAGACTCTAGCCACGAAGCGATTTCCTGAATAAGCCACATGACCTTCTGTGAGGACAAATCACTCGCGTTTGAGTTCCCGTAGCTGATCCTCGTGAGATGGAAATTAGTACACTAGGTTTTGGAGAACCACAATTTTGCTGGAAATTCCTAACAAGATAGGTTTTAGCCATTCTAACTCGTCATTCTCCCGCACAGTGATGCGGTATATGGGGATGATGCACTCCCTTCGCAGCCATCATATGATCCCCTGAAGTTAGTTTTCAGTACTAGGAAACAAATAAGTATTTCAGGTGGATGAATATTTCTGAGAAAAATCTTTTGAAAAGTTGATTATAAATCCACATACATGAATATGAATGAATTTAGGGAGTGTATAATAAGAAAAATATACTTCATATTTTGAAAAATCTGCAGAGTGAAAAAAAAATATATATATATATGTATATATATACATACACACAGAGACATTAAAAAAGTAGCATTATGTATGCCAATCGAAATTCACCATGAAATATATATCATCCACAGATCCAAAAATATTCATTTTAATGAACATGGATTTATGTCGTTCAACTAAGAAGCTCACCCGTATCTTGAATTTTCGGTTCCAGCAGCATTTAGTAGGAGTGATCTCTTCTCACAATTTGTATCTGCCAAGCCAGCCACCTCACAAAATGTACGAGTTATACCAGGTAGAATTCGATATGTGCATATAAAAATACATGTGATGAATAGGCTACAGAGAAAGGGAGACAGTTATTCACATATTTGTTAACTTTTAAAACACATGGAGGACTATTTCAATTAAAATTCGCTAGATTTATAACACCTACCATTTATCATACGAAAGGCAAGTCCAACTATACACCATGCCTCCTGTGAACCTCTTGTATTTCTATTCTGTTTGGGTTATTTTTCTCCATAATATTAGGATTAGAAGTCAAAGTCTATTAGGGTATGTGTTAGTGTCAGGGATTCAGTATTTCGATAGGAAAATTTGAAAATGTATCCAATGTATATGCAAATATGTGCTACACAAAAAACTTCCCACTCTCATTCATAACAATGCCTTGACATTACCTTCGCCCCACATAAGACACAATTAGAGGAGAGGAGTTAGAAAATCTGTGAATACATATGTGGAATGGAAAATGCTCAGGAGTTCACAATTTGGAGGTGGTAGAGGAGTTTCCAAAAGTAAGGGACAGGGTAAACACTCCACAAACATGACGTTCTGCCAGCCTGACATCTGGAGAAACTGCCTCTAAGGTTGGGCAATGAAATATATGCTGTTGTCAGGAGCATTAGCTTCATTTGGAGTGAGACCATCAAAGCTGGGTCTTCATCTATGTGACATGAATGACATTGTTTCTTATTTTCCAATGAACATGAGGCATCAGTGCTGAATTTTCTATTTGTATGTAACTTGTGGCCACTGGGGTCTAAGTGTCTCCCCGTGTGGACTGTAAATCCATTTGGTCATCCTCCACTATTCGTGGTGTTTCTTGCTGCTGCACTGGGAGTTTGGAATTTGCTTCATGAAATACAAGGAGTTCAACAGGGACACAGTGCTGAAGTGAGTTCTGTCAATTGTGGTGGGACGGGTTCTGCAGGAGAATGCACCAACCAGGCTTCTATCCCACATTGCTTGCCCCATTGACCATAGCAACCTGATTCTGAACATTGCCCTGAAACCTCTCCATATAACAATATGCTTTTACATATAAGAGTCTACTGGCTTCAAAATGTCAGTCACAATCCATTTGCAAGACAATGGCAGATGCACATGCCCAACACAGATGTTTTATCACACACCTGCCAACCACTGCTCTAGGACAACTACTCAACAGGATCCAACTCACTGGCATCTCTGTTCTACACCATTTTCATAAAACCAAGTCAATCAAGGCACTGTCTTACATACTCATGATCAGCAACAGGACATCCAAATGTTCTCCAGTGCCACCCAGTCATGGGAATTTCAAAAATTTTTATGGTATTTATCTAGCCAATTTTCAAGGAAGAAGTTGGAGGCACTGTGGGTTTCAATTTATTCAGGAACCATTAAATGGTGAGTAAGTTCATTTTAATGAAAACTCTGGAGAATTCTCACAGGCAAGGCTTCCCAAAGAGTGGCCAAAATGTCAGATTAAGCCAGGCCCATTGAGGTCTACAATGTGAGGTCCATGTGTGTTTTGACTCTCAAAAATGGCTGCCAAGTCTTTAAGAATAAAATCATGTGATATCCTGGCTGAGATTCCCTGTGATCTGTGGAAAGTCAACTTGGGCCTAGATGTCTTTCCAAGGGCAACTCTCATGCATGGCCATCTAAAATCCCAACACAATTCATGGCAATACTTCTCTGAGATCAGTACCACAACTCAGTCTCTAAGGGGAATCACACCAGGGTGCAAGCCCACGTGGACCCAGTCATCTCTTCAAACCACCATTCAAATGTCCACAATTAAATCCCAAACACTCCCACGTGGCCCAAATCTTCTTCCATATATACACTCATCATAACCTGTGGCTGGAGGTTTCCATGAGGGGAGCAGCCCACGTCAGTGTCCAAAATAAGCTTCCTGCACCTCATTTGCCTAAAGTCAGGGTGGCATGGACACCCTTCCTGTAAACCAGGAGTGATCAAATAGGCCTTCCTTTAATACTGCTTAGCTTCTCCAACTTGAGGCCTACTGACTTTGAGGTTTAGATTCTTTAAGTGAATTGGAGTCATGAGAAAAACAAGCACCTATGGGCTAGCCTGTGCTGGGTTTTGAAGAAATCATTTGACCCAAAGGATCCCTGTTCTCACTTGATGGATGTCAGGAACCTACCAGAGGAAGGCAAGAGAGTTAATCAACAATATCTGATCTTTTTGCCATTTTGGTTTTCGATGCATGCATGGGATGTATCTTTAGATCCATCAGGTGCTGAGAATCTAAGCCTCAGCCTCACACAGGGCCAAGAGACTGATTCAGACATATCCCATTTCAAAGCAATTAAGCATGGATCCACACGTGATGCCCATTCATTTGCATTTGAAAACTGTTTTCTTCAGGCTTCACAAAGTGGTGGCTTGAGGCAAAGTTCTTCCTGACATTCAGGGCAACAGAACAATAGGTAAGCAAAAGGACCAAAGCAGGGTTTCTCCACTGAGACTTTCCTGGTCAACTGATATCTGAGATTTCTGAGATGCTAGCCATTCCCTTCAACTATCTAGTACATTGCCATGTCACAGATATTGGAGGTGGTACATATCTTGGACACAAAACCATGATACTATTCTGGAGTGTTGCCAGAATTGAAGGAGAAAACAGGAAATTATGAAGCTAGTAGGTGTTGCCCATCCATAAGGCAAGCCTGATTCCACTCATATATTGGGCACAATGAATGCTGGCAAGCTTTCTAGTAGACAGGAAACATCCATTGATGCCTTCTCTCTTCTAATGTCTACAATCATGAACACAGTGGGATACACAGACACTCGCCTTGTCAAAGGACTTACTAAAAGTAGTCCACTCCAAACCAAACAAACTGCCTTTCCCACCTATTCTGAGAACTTGAGACAAAACCACAAAATCACACCCACACCCACAAAGGCACCTCCTTCCCCCAAGTAGGTCTGTGACTCTCCGGAGTGTCCTCTGACTGGTGGGCCATACTATGTTTCCCCAAAATGACCTCTCCTGTCTCAGTTCTGGTCTGCTTGGCCAACTCTGTGAAGTTGTCAAGAGCCAGTGGTGAGACACTACCTGCTTTCTGAGGAAAAGCCCCTCTTCAAAGGTTTCCTGGCATTTGGCCATCCTCACATCTGTAGGTTCAAAGAAAGACTGACTCTGTCCTTGGTAAATCCAAACATATGAGACCACTGGGACTGGGACAGGGACTGTGTCTGGGTTCCTGGCTTCCTGGATCCCAAGTTCAGAGAGTTTCATCACCAAGGAAGTGAGGTGAGGTCACTTCCTTCAGGATCTGAATTACATCACTGCCTTGGCAACCACTTTGCCCTAACAGTTGCTTCCAAAAGTCCCATTAGGTGGAGGCTGCCCCTGTTTTCCTGTAACACTTTCACAAGTTAGAATGTTATATCAATCATAAGCACCCCGGAACAGCTCTCCACACAGAACTGGTTTTGTCCATCTTGTATACATTAAGAAGAGAGAGTGATTCAGACACAACCCTTCAACCCGACCAGGATGACTGCCATGGAAGATGACTTTTGCTTTCTGAGGTATTTCATAGCTGCCTTCATCTTCACCAGGGATCATTTCTGCATGAACATTTGAGGTTCTCAGCAGGTGAAGATACCCTACATTCCTGTATTTTAAAACCAACTCTGTCCCTGCTCTTCGGTAAAGTTAGTGTATGGTTAGGGTTCATTATATGTTTGATTTGGGTTAGGAATCATTCTGCAGGATGAATAAAGGGATTGGGTACCTGCGATATTTATAAGAATATATAAGTGAAATATATGTATGAAAACGGAAATCTAAGAAAGATTTAAAGCCCAGAAGGGCATTGGGCCCTTGATTGGGATGCATAGTGTTGAATTACGTTCTGTACAATTGTCTCAGTTAAATCGATATACAATGGCATAGGACCTTGTACCTTGGATGATTGAATGTAGAAGAGAACATCCAGTTAAAAAGGGATAGTGGGTAGGATTAGAAAGATAGTCGGTAGGTTTAGGAAGAAGAGTGAGAATATGATTTGGAATAAAAAGCTTCTTTAGCAATAGGGTTTCGTTTAGAGAGTGAATGTAAATGTCAGTACATGTGAAGAGTCTTTCACAATGATGAACTGGGGAAATTATGTAGAAAAGCAGGTATCAATAGAGACATAACGAAATCAGGCAAAGTATAAATGAGTGATAGGATTAGACATTTTCAACAGGGTTGAGTTTGAATATATAATCATAGGAAAAAACAAATATGTTGTCACCAATGGGATTGACATTTGAGAGCATTAGGCAACCTGGACACGGATGTTATTACTTATCCATGTTCACTTTCCTTTTAGGCTTTGGTACAATCATAAGTGTGACCTTTACATTTTTTTTTGTTCAGAATATTTCGGTGGTAAAATGTATATGTAGATCAGGTAACATGAGTATTTCTTTCACCATGTCTGGGAGCAATATTTTGAAGACATATACATTAGTATTAGGGGTACAAAGAGGTATACCCTGTGTCTATGAATATAGAGATAATGCATGAATAGACGATAATATGAATAAATAATGTATCTGGTTCCACTTTAAATAATGGATTGAATTGAAATCTGAAAATATATAAGAAATCTTATATTGATATATAATCATTCATTTCAACCAGTTATATATCTAACGGTAATATTAGGATTATGGTTTATCATGAAGGGTGTTTGAGTTTTGCTTTATAAGTGATGATGTTAAACGAAAATAATGTGTTTGGAAAGAAGTCTCATGAAAAGACCAGTCAAGAAACATAGAAGAATCATGTGTTCTGAATCAGAAAGTGATTGATCGTGAAACAAATGCCTATAAATTTTCTAACTTTTGAATGAAATATCTATCCTATGATGTGCATAAACTGAAGACATCGTAACGTATAAGTGTTGAATAAAAATGAAAATCAAAATACACATCATGTCCCCTAAGAATATACTTGCATTGATGTTAAACTAGCTCAGTAACTGTAGAAATATTAGGTTTTGTTTGCACCTTTCACTGAATTTAGTTTTCAGTACTAGAAAACAAATATGTATTTCAGGTGGATGATTATTTCTGAGAATAATCTTGTGGAAAGTTGATTATAAATACACATATATGAATATGAATGAATTTAGGGAGTGTATAATAAGACACATATATTTCATATTTTAAAAAATCTGGAGAGTGTATATATATATATATATACACTCTCATACATACACACTCACATGCACAGATATAAAAAAGTAGCAATACAGGAAATCCATCATGAAGGCAGGCATGGAAAAATCAAGTCTCTGACCTCTTCAGCTGCGCGGGCATCGGGAGTCGTAAACTGTCTAAATGCTGTTTGCTCAGAATCACTAGGCAATGTTGACCTAATGTGGATCTGGTGCGAACATTCTGGGCCCCTCAGAACACACACCGAGCCTGGATCGGCTGCATTCAACCTCCGGTTTGCCTGGTTCTCGTGACTCAGCACTAAGATCCCTCTGAAATAACTGTTCGGCCCTTCTGAACTTTCAGAGGTAAAAGCCAACCAAGCCTTCAAAGGCAGTGGCCACAGGATTGAAACGGCGCTTGGGAGAGACACTCAGGACCCACCCGTTGCGTTGGTTACCTTGCAAAGGGAACAAACGGTCACCATTTGCATGGGATACCACCATAGCATAGAAATGATGTCACGGGCAGAGGAGATAACTTCATTGAAACCAGCGTGACAGGTGTGTAATCCCCTAGCCATCTCTCTCAACACAGCGGGGAAACTTTAAGGGCCCCTCCCAGCTCTGCCGTAAGGGCCTCTTCCAGCTCTCCCGTGAGCGCGATAGCCAGACCTAGGGAATCTGGATTGGCTCGGGACTAGCGGCGTGGAATTCCGGGCTTTTGATCCCACAAGTGCTGACAATTGAGGTCTCTTACACCACGTACCGGTGGTGTGGCTCCCAGAGGGCAAGAAAATTCGCTGGGGGTCCTCAGCCCCAAGCTCTACAAACTTAGGGTCTGAGGGAGGCAAACAGGGAGAGTGTGCACAGGCGTTCATGGAAACAGGGCTGCCAGGAGTAGAGTTCTGGCTTGTAACCACTATTGTGGTGAGCGTCACAGGTGATCAGGGCATGGCTTGAGGAAGCACAAGAGAAGGCCCTAGGCACTCAGGATTGGAGATCCGCCAAGTTTGGGAGGAAAAGCTGCTGCACAGTGATTGGTTCCCACTTATTCAGAGGAGGAGCTTGGCCCAGTGCACACAGCTCCACATACTGAAAGAGAAGTTAATTGAACTCTATGACTGCATGTATTATTATTATTTTTTTAATTTATATTTTTTATATTTCTTTCATTTTCATTTTTGTTGTTGTTCTTCTTTAACTTTTTTAATGTTTTTATTTTTTTATTTCTTATTTTATCATTATTATTATTAATATTATTTTAAATTTTAATTTTCATTTTTTAATTATAATTATTATTTAAATTTTTTTTCTTTCTTTATTTTCTATTTTTTTCTTTTGTCTTTTCATTTCTTTTCAATTTTCTTATTCTCCCTTCCTTGAATTCTACCTGTCTACTCTCATTCTCTTTAGTGACTTCTTCCCTTCCCTTCCAATATCTTTCCTCCCAAGCATCAAATAAATTTATAAGAGTAAGCAGTAACTCAGCAGTCAAACAAAACAAGAAGTAACATGAGCAGCATAAAAAAGCAAGGAAGAAAAGGAGTACAAACAATGATGGACAGCCTAAATATTCAGAAGGACCTAGAGTGATCAGAAAAATGGTCATATAAAGAACTCAAGAAATACCTTAGACAGATGGAATGGAACCTTAAAGAGGATACGAGACATCAAAACCAAACAGTGAAAGAACACATTGAAAATGAATTACATAAACAGATATAAAAAGAAATTAAGCATCTTAATTAGGAGATAGAGATTATAAAAAAAATCAAACAATAATTCTAGAAATGAAGGAAATGATAAAACAAATTAAAAACTCAATTGAGAGTATCACTAACAGAGTGGAGCAAGTAGAAGACAGAATGTCAGATAATGAAGACAAAATATATCATCTTGAAAAAAGTCTAGCCAACAAAGATATGCTGGTAAAAAGTCATGAGAAAAACATCCAAGAGATATGGGATAACATAAGAAAAAAAAAACAAACTAATGAGTCATCTGGATAGAGGAAGGTACAGAGATTCAAACCAAGGGAATGAGTAACCTGCTGTATGAAATAATTACAGAAAACTTTCCAGAAATAAAAATGGAAACGGATAAAAAAAATTGTAGATGCTTACAGGACACCGAGCACACAAAATCACAGTAGACCAATGCCAAGACACATTGTTATGAAGATATCCAATATACAGAACAAAGAGAAAATATTAAAAGCTACAAGAGAAAGGAGGCAGATTACAATCAGGGGTAAACCAAAAATGTTAACAACAGATTTTTCATCACAGACGCTGAAAGTGAGAAGATCCTGGAACAACGTATTTCAAACACTTAAAAACAATGGATGCCAACCAAGAAATCTGTATTCAGCAAAATTAAGCTTCAGGTAAGACAACGAAATAAAAACATTTCATGATAAACAAAAGCTAAAAGAACTTGCAGCCAGAAAACCAGCATTGCAAAGCATCTTAAGGAAAACACTACACGAGGAAAAAATGAATATCAACAAAGAAAACCATCAGTGGGAAGTGCCTCATTAATGACAGAGGGCGGGGGAAAAGTTAATCATGGATAAACAAACTAAATTAAAAAAAAAGATAAATAATCAAAGACGGGTGGCAATACAAACCATATATCAATACTAACTCTAAACTTTAATGGCTTAAACTCTCCAATAAAGTGACATAGACTTGTAACGTGGATTAAAAAAAACAAATCCAACAATATGTTGCTTCCAGGAGACACATCTGAATGGAAAAGACATACACAGGCTGAAGGTGAAAGGTTGGGAAAATTTATACCATGCACACGGTCCTTGTAAGCAAGCAGGGGTGGCCATCCTCATATGGAATAAAATCGACTTCAAGACTAATTTAATCAAAAGGGATAAGGAAGGACATTATATACTGTTGAAAGGAACCATTCACCAACAAGACATAACAATTATCAATATTTATGCAGCAAATAATGGTGCTGCAACATTTATAAAACAAATTCTCCTCAAGTTCAAGAATCAAATAGACCACAACACAATAATTATGGGAGACTTCAACTCACCTCTCTCACCATTGGACAGATCCTCCAAACAAAAGTTGAATAAAGAAAATATAGAATTCAATATCACAATCAATACCCTAGACTTAACTGACATATATAGAATATATCAACCATCATCAAGTGGATATACTTTTTTCTCACCAACACATGGATCCTTCTCAAAAATAGACCATATATTATGCCATAGGGCAACACTCAGTAAATATAAAGGGGTGGAGATAATACCATGAATTTTTTTCTGATCACAATGGAATGAAACTGGAAACCAACGGTAAAAGAAGGAAGGAAAAATCCTACATCACATGGAAAATGAACAATATGTTACTGAATGATCAATGGGTTACAGAAGACATAAAGGAGGAAATCAAAAAATTCTTAGAGATAAATGAAAATACAGACACAACATATCAGATTCAATGGGACACAATGAAACAAGATTCAAGAGGCAAATTCATCGCCTGGAGGTCATTCCTCAAAAAAAGAAAAAAACAAAAACAACAAATAAATGAGCTCTCACTTAATCTCAAAGCCCTAGAAAAGGAAGAGCAAAACAACAGCAAATGTAGCAGAAGGCAAGAAATTATTAAAATCAGAGAGTAAATCACGAAATTGAAACAAAAGAAACTATTAAAAAATTAACAAAACTAATAGTTGGTTCTTCGAAAAAATAAATAAGATTGACAGACCCTTAGCCATGCTAACGAGGAGAAGAAGAGAGAGAACTCAAATTACTAACATACGGGATGAAAAAGGCAATATCACAACAGATGCTACATAAATACAGAAGACAATTAGAAATTATTTTGAAAACCTATATTCCAATAAAATAGAAAATAGTGAAGACATTGATACATTTGTTAAGTCATATGATTTGCCTAGACTGAGTCAGGAGGATACACACAATTTGAACAGACCAATATCAATCGATGAAATAGAAGAGGCAATCAAACTACTACCAACCAAGAAAAGCCCAGGATCGGATGGGTATACAGCGGAGTTTTACAAAACCTTTAAAGAAGAATTAATACCAATACTTTTCAAGTTATTCAGAAAATAGAAAAACAGGGAGCTCTGCCAAATTCATTCTATGAGGCCAACATCACCCTGATTCTGAAACCAGACTAAGACACCTCAATAAAAGAAAACAACAGACCAATATCTCTGATGAACCTAGATGCAAAAATTTTCATTAAAATTCTGGTGATTTGGATACAAAGGCACATCAAAAAAATTGTGCACCATGATCAACTAGGATTCATCCCTGGGATGCAAGGAGGGTTCAATATATGGAAATCAATAAATGTTATTCACAACATTAATAGACTTAAAAATAAGAACCATAAGATGATCTTGATAGATGCAGAAAAACCATTAGAAAAAGTAGAGCATTCCTTTACGTTCAAAACATTAGAAAAACTAGGGATAAAAGGAACATACCTCGACATTGTAAAAACTATCTATGTTAAGCCTCAGGCTAGCATCATTCTGAATGGAGAAAAATTGAAGGCATTCTTTCTAAAATTTGGAACAAGACAGGGATGTCCTCTATCACCACTTCTATTCAATATAGTTCTCGAAAAACTGGCCAGAGCAATTAGAAAGTTGAAAGACATTAAAGACATAAAAATAGGAAAAAAAGAACTTAAATTATCACTATTTGAAGATGACATGATTCTATACATAGAAGACCCAATAGGGTCTACAGAAAAAAACTACTAGAACTAATAAATGAATTCAGCAATGTGGCTGGAAATGAAATCAACATGCATAAATCAAAGGCATTTCTGTATATCAGCGACAAAACTTCTGAAATGAAAATGAGGAAAAACACTGCATTCACAATATCCTCATAAGAAATTAAATACTTGGGAATCAACCTAACAAAAGAGGTGAAAGATTTATACAATGCAAACTACAGAACCCTAAAAAGAGAAGTAGAATAAGATCTTAGAAGATTGAAAAATATACCCTGTTCATGGATAGGCAGAACTAACATCATCAAAATGGCGATATTACTAAAAAGTTGTCTGTAGGTTTAATGAAATGCCAATCTAAATCCCAAATGAATTTTTTGTAGAAATAGATAAACCAATCATGAAATTCATATGGAAAAATAAACGACCCAGAATAGCAAAAGCAATTCTAAGCAGGAAGTGTGAATCAGGCGGTATAGCGATACCAGATTTCAAACTATATTACAGAGCAATAATAACAAAAACAGCATGGTACTGGTACCAAAACAGGCGGGTGGACGAATGGTACAGAATGGAGGACACAGAGACTAATCCAAAAAGCTACAACTATCTTATATTTGATAAAGGAGCTAAAAGCTTGCAATGGAGGAAGGATAGCATCTTCAACCAATCGTGTTGGGAAAACTGAAAATCCATATGCAACAAAATGAAACTGAATCCCTTTCTCTCGCCATGCACAAAAGTTAACTCAAAGTGGATCAAGGAGCTAGATTCAAATCAGAGACTCTGCATCTGATAGAAGAAAAAGTTGGTTCCGATTTACATATTGTATGGTCAGGCTCCAAATTCCTTAATAGGACACCCATGGCACAAGAGTTAATAACAAGAATCAACAAATGGGAGTTACTTAAACTGAAAATTTTTTTCTCAGAAAGAGAAACAATAAGAGAGGTAAATATGGAGCCTAGATCATGGGAACAAATTTTTACTCCTCACCCTTCAGATGGAGCCCTAATATCCAGAGTATACAAAGTATACAAAGAACTCAAATAATTAGACAATAAGATAACAAATAACCTAATGGGCCAAGGACCTGAACAGACACTTCTCAGAGGAGGACATAGAATCAATCAACAAGTACATGAAAAAATGCTCTCCATTTCTTGCAGTCAGAGAAATGCAAATCAAAACCACCCTAAAATACCATCTCAATCCAGTGAGATTGGCAGCCATTATGAAGTCAAACAACAACAAGTGCTGGCGACGATGTGGGGAAAAGGGTACTCTTGTACATTGCTGATGGGACTGAAACTGGTGCAGCCAATGTGGAAAGCAGTATGGAGATTCCTGGGAAGGCCGGGAATGGAAGCACCATTTGACCCAGCTATTGCCCTTCTCGCACTATTCCCTGAAGACCTTAAAAGAGCGTACTACAGGGATACTGCCAATCGATGTTCATAGCAGCACAATTCACAATTGCTACACTGTGGAACCAACCCAGATTACCTTCAATAGATGAATGGATAAAAAAAATGTTTTTTTTTTATATACTATGGAGGATTACACAGCACTAAAAAATGACAAAATAATGGAATTTGCAGGGAAATGCATGGCACTAGAGCAGATTATGCTTAGTGAAGCTAGCCAATCCCAAAAAAACAAATACCAAATGACTTCTTTGATATAATGAGAGCAACTAAGAACAGAGCAGAGAGGAAGAGCATGAAGAAAAGATTAACATTAAGCAGAGACATGAGGTGGGAGGGAAAGGTAGAGAAAAGAGAAATTGCATGGTAATGGAGGGAGACCCTTATTGTTACAAAAAAAATACATATAAGAGGTTGTGAGTGTAATGGAAAAATAAACAATAAGTGAAATGAATTACAGTAGGTAGCGTAGAGAGAGAAGATGGGAAGAGAGCGGAGGGGGGATAGTAAGGCATAGGAAAGGTAGCAGAATACAACAGTAACAAATAAGACATTATGTAAAAATATGGATGTGTAACTGATGTGATTCTGCATTCTATATTTGGAGTAAAAATGGGAGTTCATAACCCACTTGAATCTAATGTATGAAATATGATATGTCAAGAGCTTTGTAATGTTTTGAGCAACCAATAAAAGAAAAAAAAGGTAGCAATATATATGCCAATCGAAAATCTTCATCAAATATATATAATCCAAAGATCGAAAAATATTCATTTTACTGAAATGGATTTATGTATAATGTTATTCAACTAGGAAGCTCACCCGTAGGTTGAATTTTCAGTTCCAACAGCGTTTAGGAGGAGTGATCTCTTCTCACAATTTGCATCTGCCAATTCAGCCACCTCACATGTGTGTACAAGTGATATCAGGTAGGATTCTATATGTGCATATAAAAATACATGTGCTGAATAGGCTACAGAGAAAGGGAGACAGGGATTCACATATTTGTTAATTTTAAAAACACATCTAGAACTATTTCAACAGAAAATTGACTAGATTTAAAACTCCTACATTATATAATGCAAAAAGCAATTCCAACTATACACCATGCCTCCTCTGAACTGCTTGTATTTCTATTCTTTTTGGGTTATTTTTCACCATCATTTTAGGATTATTAGTCAGAGACTAGTAGGGTACAGGTTAGTGTCAGGGATTAAGTATTTCAAATGGAAAATTGGAAAATGAATCCAATGTGTATGTAAATATGTGCTACACAAAAATCTTCCCACTCACATCCAGAACAATGCCTTGACATTACCTTCGCCCCAAGTAAGACACAATTAGAGTTGAAAAGTGTAAAAATCTAGGAATACATACATGGAATGGAATATGCTCGGGAGTTCACAACTTTTGAGGTGGTAGAGGAGTTTCCAAAAGTAAAGGACAGGGTAAACACTCCACAAACAAGGAGCTCTGCTGGCCTAAGAATTCTTGGGAAATGGCCTCTGAGGTTGGGATCCTGAAATATATGTTGCTGTCATGAGCTTTAGCTTCCTTCGTAGTGAGACCATCAAAGCTGGGTCTGCATCTATGTGACCGGGAAGAGATGGTTTCTTATATTCCAATGAACATGAGGCAGCAGTGCTCAATTCTCTCTTTGTAGGTAAACTGTGGCCACTGGATTCTAAGTGTCTCCCAGTGGGGACTGTGAAGACATTTGGTCATCCTCCACTTTTCATGGTGTTTTTTGCTGCTGCACTGGGAATTTGGTATTTGCTTCACAAAATATAAGAAGTTCATTTGGGATACAGTGCTGGAGGGAGTTCTGTCACTTGTGGTGGGTCAGGGTCTGCAGGAGAATGCACCAACCAGGCTTCTATCCCACAGAGCTTGCCCCAGTAACCATAGTAAACTCATTCTGAACATTGCCCTTAAAACTCTCCATATAACAGGATGCCTTTACATATAAGGGTCTCATGTCTGCACTATATCAGTCACAAGCCATTTGGAAGCCAATGGCAGATCCACATAGCCCCTCCATGATGTTTTTTCACACACCTTCCCACCACTGCTCTAGGCCCACTACTCAGCAGGCTCCAAATTACTGGCATCTCGTGTTCTACATCATTTTCATGAAACCCAGTTAAACAAGGCACTGTCTGGTATACACATGATAAGCAACAGGACATCAAATTTTCTGCAGTTCCACCTGGTCATGGGAATTTAAAAAATTTTATGGTATTTATTTAGCAATTTTTCAAAAATGAAGTTAGAGGCACTGTGGGTCTCAATTCATTCAGGAACCATTAAGTGTGAGAAAGTTCATTTCAATGAAAGCTCTGGAGAACTCTCAAACTCAAGGCTTCTCAAAGAGTTACCAAATGGTCACATAAAGCCAGGCCAATTCACGTCTACAATGTGAGGTCCATGTATGTTTTGACTCTCATCTATGGCTGCCAAGTCTTTCAGAATAAAATCATGTGATATCCTGGCTGAGATTCCCAGGCCTCTGTGGAAAGCCACCCTGAGCATAGATCTCAGTTTCCAAGAGTGAGTCTTATGTGTGTCCTCCTAAAATCCCAACACAATTCATGGCAATACTTCTCTGAGGTCAATTCCAGAATGCAGTCTCTAAGGGGAATCACACCAGAGTTCAAGCCCAGGTGGACCCAGTCATCCCTTCCAACCGCCACAAAAATTACCACAATTAAAATCAAAACACTCCCACAGGGCCATCATCTTCTTCCACGTAGACACTCATCATAACCTCTAGCTGGAGGTTTCTATGAGCCCAAGGTAGTGTCCAAAATAAGCTCACTTGCCCCTTATTTGCCTAAAATCATGGTGGCCTGGACACTCTTCCTGTGAACCAGGAGTGATCAAATATTCCTGCTGTTAAAGTGTTCCACTTCTCCAATTTCAGCCTACTGGCTGTAGGGTATAGATTCTTTATGTGATTTGGATTCATGAGAAAATCCAAGCACATATGGGCTAGCCTCTGCAGGGATTTCAAGAACTCATTTGACCCAAAGGATCCCTATTCTCACTTGATGGAGTTCAGGAACCTAAAACAAGAAGGCAAAAATATTCATCCACAATGACTGCTCTTTTGGACATTTTAGTTTTGGAAGAACATGGGATCTTTCTTTAGATCCATCAGGTGCTGAGAATCTAAGCCACAACCTCATACAAGGACAAGAGGCTGATTCAGACACATCCCATTCTAAAGAAATTAAGCAAAGAGCCACAGGTGGGGTCCATTCATTTCCATATGAAAACAGTGTTTTTCAGGCTACACAAAGGGGTGGCCTGAGGCAAAGACCTTTCTGACATTTAGGGTAATAGAAATAGAATTAAGCAAATGGCCCAAAGAAGGGTTTCTCCACTGAGACTTTACTGCACACACTGATATCTGAGTTTTCTGAGATGATCTCATTCCCTTCAGCTATCCAGAACATGGCCATGTCACAGAGCCTTGTGGTGTTACATATCTGGGAAACAAAACCATGAGTCTATTCTGGAGAGTGGCCAGAATTCACGTAGAAAACATGAACTTTAGAAGATAGTAGATGTTGCCCATCCATAAGGCAAGCTGCAGTGCATTCATCAATTGCGCAGTATGAATTGCGGAAGCTTTCAACTAGAGACAACACATCCATTGGTGCATTCTCTTTTCTAATGTCTACAACCATGGATACAGTGGGATACACAGACATAGAAACACTCACAATGTAAAACGACTTACTAGAAACAGTCCACTCCAAACCAAACAAACCACCTTTCCTACCTATTCTCAGAACATGAGAAAAAACCACAAACTCACACCTACAACGGCAAAGGCACTTCCTTCCCCCAAATAGGTCTGTGACTATCCGGAGTGTCTTCTGACTGGTGGGCCATATTATGTTCCCCCAAAATGGCTTGTCCTGTTTCACATCTGGTCTCAATGTCCAACTCCGTGAAGTTGTAAGGAGCCAGCAGTGAGCCACTGCCTGCTTTCTCAGGAAAGGCCCCTCTTCAGAGCTCTGCTGGCATTTGGCCATCCTCACATCAGCAGGAACCAAGAAAGACTGACTATGTCTTTGGGAAAAGCAAACAAGTTAGCCCACTGGGTCTGGAGTGGGACTGGCTCTGGGTGCCTGGCTTCCTGGATCCCAAGTTCAGAGAATTCCATCACCAAGGAAGTGAAGTGAGGTCACTTCTTTCAGGAACTGAATATGGTCACTGCCTTGGTAACCACTTTGTCCTAACAGTTGCTTCCAAGGTTCCCATGAGATAGAGGCTGCCCCAACATCCTGTGACACATTCAGAAGTTATAATGGTATATCAACTATAGGCACCCTGGAACAGCTCTCCACAGAGGCCTGGTTTGGTCCATCTTCTCTACATTAAGAAGAGAGAGGCTGATTCAGACACATCAATTCATCCTGACCAGGTTGTTTGCATGGAAGATGACTATTGCTCTCTCAGGTCCTACATAGCTGCCTACATCTTCTCCAAGGATCATTTCTTCATGGATCTTTGAGGTTCTAAGCAGGTGGAAGATCTTCTACATTTCTATATTGTAAGACCCACTCTGTCGCTGCTCTTAAGTTAGTTATATTGAGGGAACAGTGTATGGTTAGGGTTAATAACAAGTTCGATTTGGGTTACGAATCATTCTGCGGGATGAATAATGGTATTGGCAACCTGCGATATTTACAAGAGTATACATGTGAAATATAAGTATGAAAGCAGAAATCTAGGTAAGATTTGAAGCCCAGAAGGGCATTGGGGACTTGAGTGGGATACTTAACTTTGAGTTATGTGCTGCACAGATGTCTCAGATAAATCAATATACACTGGCATCGGACCTTGTACCTTGGATGATTGAATGTTGAAGAGAGCATCCAGTCAAAAACCGATAGTCGGTAGGATTAGGAAGGTAGTTGGTAGATTTAGAAAGAAGAGTGAGCATAGGATTTGGACCAAAAGTTCTTCAGCAATAGGGTTTCGGGTAGAGAGTGTATGTAAATGTCAGCACATGTGAAGAGTCAGTCACAATGATGAACTGGGGAAAACATGTAGGAAAGCAGATATCAATAGAGACATTAGGAAATCAAGCAAAGTATAAAGTGTGTGATAGGGTTAGACATTTTCAACAGGTTTGAAGTTGAATATATAATCTTAGGAAGAAACAAATATGTAGTCACCAATAGGATTGATATTTGAGAGCATTAGGCAACCTGGACATGGATGATTTTAGTAATGGATGCTATCTTTTCATTTAGGCTTTGGTACAATTGTAAGTGTGACCTTTGCTTTTTGTGTCCGGAATATTTCTGTGATAAAATGTGTATGTAGATCAGGTGACATGAGTATTTCTTCCACCATTTCTGAGAGCAATATTTTGAAGATTTATAAATTCGTATGGGGGTACAAATAGGTGTACGCTGTTTCTATTAATATAGACATAATGCATGAATAGAGAATACTGTGAATAAATAATATAACTAGATCCACTTTAAATAATGGATTGAATGGATATCTGAAAATATATAAGAAATGTTATATTGATATACAATCATTAATTCCAACCAGTTATATATCTAATGATTATCTTATGGTTATGGTTAATCATGAAGGGTGTGTGAGTTTTTCTTCAAAATTGATTATGGAAATCGAAAACAATATATTTGGAAAAAAAGTCTCATGAATAGACCAGTCAAGAAACATAGAGAAATACATGTGTTCTGGAGCAGGAAGTGACTGAAAGTGAAACAAATGCCAATAAATTTGCTAACTAGTGAATGAAATATATATGCTAAGATGTGCATAAACTGAAGAAATAGTAATGTACCAGTGTGGAATAAAAATTAACGTCAAAATACACATCGTGTCCCATAGGAACCAACATGCATTGATGTTCAACTGGGTCAGTTAATGTAGACATATTAGAATTTGTATGCACCTTTCACTGAAGTTAGTTCTCAGTACTAGGAAACAAATATGTATTTCAGGTGTTTGAGTATTTCTAAGAATAATCTTGTGAAAAGTTGATTATTAATCCACATACATGAACATGAATGAATTTAGGGAGTGTATATAAGACACATAATTTTCATATTTTTAAAAATCTGGAGAGTATATACACACACACACACACACAAACACAGAAATTAAAAAATAGCAATATATATGCCAATCGAAATTCATCATGAAATATATATCATAAAGATGCAAAAACATTCATTTTACTGAACATGGGTTTATGTATAATGTTGTTCCACTGGGAAGCTCACCCATAGGTTGAATTTTCAGTTCTAACAGCGTTTAGGACGAGTGATCACTTCTCACAATTTGTATCTGCCAAGTCATGTAACTCAAAAGAATGTACGTGTGATACCGTGTAGGATTCTATTTGTGCATATAAAAATACATGTGCTGAATAGGCTCCAGAAAATGGGAGACAGTAATTCACATATTTGTTATCTTTCAAAACACATGGAGAACTATTTCAATTAAAAATTGACTAGATTCATAATACCTACCCTTTATCATGCAAAAGGCAAGTCCAACCCTGAACTGCATGTATTTATGTACTGTTTGGGTTATTTTTCTCCATCATATTAGAATTAGTAGTCAGAGTCTATTAGAATATGGGTTAGTGTCAGGGATTCAGAATTTCGAATGGAAAAATAGGAAAATTAATCCAATGTGTATGCAAATATGTGCTAAAACAAATCTTCTGACTCTCATCCAGAACAATGCCTTGAAATTATCTTCGCCCCAAGTAAGACACAATTAGAGAAGAAAAGTTGCAAAATCTGTGATTACATTTCTGGAATGGAAAATGCTCAGGAGTGCACAAACTTGGAGGTGGTATAAGAGTTTCCAAAAGTAAGAACACGGTACACACTCCACAAACATGGAGCTCTGCATGCCTAAAACTTTTAGAGAAACTGCCACTGAGGTTGGGCAATGATATATAGGTTTTTGTCAGGAGTTAAGCTTCCTTTGTAGTGATACCCTCAAAGCTGGGTCTGCATCTATGTGACCTGGAGGACAAAGTTTCTTATTTTCCAATGAACACAAGGCAGCACTGCTGAATTCTCTCTTTGTAGATAAACTGTAGCCCCTGGGGGTTTATTTTCTCCCCGTGTGGACTGTGAAACAATTTGGTCATCCTCCACTTTTCGTGGTGTTTCTTGCTGCTGCACTTGGAGTTTGGTACATGCTTCACGAAATACAAGGAGTTCAACTGGGAAACAGTGCCGGAGAGAGTTCTGTCATGTGTGGTGGGTTATGGTCTGCAAGAAAATGCACAAACCAGGCTTCTATCTCTCAAAGATTGCTCCCTTGTCCGTAGCAACCTGATTCTGAACATTGCCCTGAAACCTCGCCATAGAACAAGATGCCTTTACATATAAGGGTCTGAAGTCTGCACTATGTCAGTCACAAGCCATTTGGAAGCCAATGGCAGATCCACATGGACCCACCATGATATTTTATCACACACCTGCCCACCACTGCTCTACGCCCACTACTCAGCAGGCTACAAATTACTGGCATCTCTGTTCTAAACAATTTTCAGAAAACCCTGTCAATCAAGGAACTGTCTGGTACACTCATAATAAGCAATAGGACATCGAATGTTTCTGGAGTGCCACCTGGTCATGGGAATTTCAAAAATTTCATGGTATTTATCTAGCCATTTTTCAAGGATGACATTGGATGCACTGTGAATTTCAATTATTCAGGAACCATTGAATGTTGAGAAAGCTCAATTCAAAGAAAATTCTGGAGAACTCTCACAGGCAAGGATTTCCAAAGAGTGGACAAAAGGTCACTTGAAGCCAGGACCATTGAGGTCTACAATGTGAGGTCCTATGTGTTTTGACTCTCAACTATGGCTGCCAAGTCTTTCAGAATAAAATCATGTGATATCCAGGCTGAGATTCCCAGTTCTTTGTGGAAAGCCACCCTGGTCCTAGATCTCAGGTTCCAAGGGCGACTCTCATGCGTGGCCTCCTAAAATCCCAACACAATTCATGGCAATACTTCTCTGAGGTCAGTTTCAGAACTCAGTCTCTAAGGGGAAACACACCAGGGTTCAATCCCTGGTGACCCAGTCATCTCTTCCAACCGCCACACAAATGACCAGAATTAAAACCAAAACACTCACACATGCCCCTCATCTTCTTCCATATAGACACTAATCATAACCTTGGCTGGAAGTTTCCATGAGGCACACAGCACAAGACAATGTCAAAATAAACTCCCTTGCCCTTCATTTGTCTAAAGTCAGTGTTTCTGGACACTGTTCCTGTGAACCAGGGCTGATCAAAGATGCCTGCCATTAATACTGTTCCACTTCTCCAATTTGAGGCATAGTGACTGTCAGGTATAGTTTCTTTATGTGATTTGGAGTCATGAGAAAACCCAAGCACCTATGGGCTAGCCTCTGCAGGGCTTGAAGGACTCAGTTGACCCAAAGGATCCCTCTTCTCACTTGATGGAGATCAGGAACCTTACAGAGGAAAACAAGAGACTTCATCCACAATGATTGCTCTTTTGGCCATTTTGGAATTGGATGCACACATGGGATCTTTCTTTAGATCCATCAGGGCTGAGAATCTGAGCCATGGACTCACACTGCACTAAGAGGTGGATTCAGACATATCCCTTTGCAAAGCAATTAAGCAAAGATCCACAGGTGATGCCCATTTATTTCCATTTGAAAACTGATATTTTCAGGCTTTGGAAAGGTGTGGCCTTAGGCAAAGACCTTCCTTACATTCAGGGCAACAGAACAATAGAAAAGCAAATTCCCAAAGCAGAGTTTCTCCACTGAGACTTTCCTGGTCACACTGATATCTGAGTTTTCTGTGATACTCACCATTCTCTTCAGCTATCCAGTACATGGCCATGTCCCAGATTGTGGAGGAGATACATATCTTGAACACAAAACCATGAGCCTATGGTAGAGTGGCCAGAATTCAGGAAGAAATCAGGAATGTAGAAAGGTAGTAGGTGTTGCCCATCTATAAGGTAAGCTGCAGTCCATTCATAAATTGGACAAGATGAATGCTGTGAAGATTTCTACTAGACAGGACACATCCTTTGATGCATTCTCTTTTCTATTGTCTACAACCACGGACACAGTGGGATACACAGAATCACTCACCTTCTCAAAGCACTTACTAGAAACAGGCCACTCCAAATTAAACAAACCGACTTTCCTACATATTCTTAGAAGATGAGACAAAATCACTAACACACAAACACACCCAAAAAGGCACCTTCTTTCCCCAAGTAGGTCTGTGACTATCCGGAGCATCCTCTGACTGGTGGACCATACTATGTTGCCCTGAAATGGGCTGTCGTATGTCAGATCTGGTCTCCTTGACCAAAACTGTGAAGTTGTCAGGAGCCAGCGGTGAGCCACTGCCTGCTTTATCAAAAAAAAAAAGCCCCTCTTCAGAGCTTTCCTGGCATTTGTCCATCTTCAATTCAGTAGTTGCCAAGAAAGACTGACTCTGTCCTTGGTTAATCCAAACATGTGAGACCACTGCAACTGGGACTGGGCCTGCCTCAGAGTGCCTGGCTTCCTGGATCCAAAGTTCAGAGTGTTACATCAACAAGAAAGTGACGTAGGTCACTTCCTCTAGAACTGAATGAGGTCACTGCCTTGGCAACCACTTTGTCCTAACAGTTGCTTCGAAGGGTCCATGAGATGGAGGCTGCCCCTACTTCCTTTGACACTTTCACAAGTTAAAATGGAATATCAACCATAGGCACCCGGGAACAGCTCTCCACACAGGCCTGGTTTGGTCCATCTTCTCTACATTAAGAAGAGAGAGACTGCTTCAGACACATCCCTTCATCCTTACCTGGTTGTTTGTCATGGAAGATGACTTTTGCTCTCTGAGGTCCTTCATATCTGCCTATATCTTCTCCAGGGATAATTTCTGCATGGACCTTTGAGGTTCTCTGCAGGTTGAAGATCTCCTACATTCCTGTATTGTAAGACCAACTCTGTCCCTGCTCTTCTATAAAGGTAGATTGAGGGAATCGTGTATGTTTAGGGTTAATAACATGTTTGATTTGGGTTAGGATCATTCTGCTGGATGAATAATGTTATTGGAAACCTGCGATATTTATAAGATTATATAGGTGGAATATATGTATGAAAACAGAAATCTCAGTAAGATTTAAAGCCCAGAAAGTCATTGGGTCCTTGATTGGGATAGTTAGCTTTGAATTATGTTCTGTGCAGATGTCTCAGATAAATCTATACACAATGGCATAGGATCTTGTACCTTAGATGATTGAATGTTGAGGAGAACATTCATTCAAAAAGGGAGAGTTGGTAAGATTACGAAGAGAGTTGGTAAGATTAGAAAAAAGTGTGAGTATAGGATTTGGACAAAAAGTTCTTTAGCAATAGGGTTTTGGGTAGAGAGAAAATGTAAATGTCAGCACATGTGAAGAGTCAGTCACAATGATGAACTGGGGAAAATATGTAGGAAAGCAGATATCAATAGAGACATAAGGAAATCAGGCAAAGTATAAAATGAGTGATACCAATAGACATTTTCAACAGGCTTGAGATTGAATATATAATCTTAGGAAGAAACAAATTTGTAGTCACCAATAGGATTGACATTTGAGAGCATTAGGCAACCTGGACATGGGTGATTTTCATAATCCATACTCACATTCCATTTAGGCTTTGGTACAATCGTAAGTGTGACTTTGCATTTTGTGGCCAGAATATTACTGTGATAAAATGTATATGTAGATCAGGTGACATGAGTATTTCTACCACCATTTCTTGGAGCAATATTTTGAAGAGGTGTAAATTAGTATTGGGGATACATAGAGGTGTACCATGGGTGTATGAATATAGACATAATGCATGAATAGTCCATACTGCGAATAAATAATACAACTGGTTCAAACTTTAGAAATTGGAATAAATTGATATCTGAAAATACACAGGGAATCATATATTGATATACATACATTCATTCCAACCATTTATACATCCAATGGTAATATTACGGTTGTGGTTCATCATAAAGAGTGTGTGAATTTTGCTTCAAAATTGATAATGGAAATCGACAGTAATGTGTGTGGAAAGAAGTCTCATGAAATGACCAGTCAAAAACAAAGAGGAATACATATGTTCTGAAGCAGGAAGTGATAGAATGTGTTACAAATTTCTTTAAATTTATGAAGTTGTGGCTGAAATGTATATTCTATGATGTACAAAACCTGAAGAAATAGTAATGTACCAGTGTTGTATAAAAATGAACGCCAAAATACACATCATGTCCCATAGGAATCTACTTGCATTGATGTTAAAGTGGGTCAGTTACTGTAAAAATATAAGGATTTGTTTGCACCATTTACTGAAGTGAGTTTTCAATACTATAAAACAAATATGTATTTCAGATGGATGAATATTTCTGAAAATAATCTTATGAAAAGTTGAATATAAAACCACATACATGAACATGAATGAATTTAGGGAGTGTATAATAAGATACATATATTTCATATTTTGACAAATCTAGAGTGTATATATATATATATATATATATATATATATATATATATATATATACAAAATACACACAGAGACATTAAAAAGTAGCAATATATATGCCAATTAAAATTCATCGTGAAATATATATCATCCACAGATCCAAAAATATTAATTTTACTGAACATGGATTTATGTATAATGTTTTTTAACTAAGAAGCTCACTCATAATTTGAATTATCAGTTCCAAAAGCGTTTAGGAGGAGTCATTTCTTCTCAGAATTTGTATCTGCCAAGTTAGCCACCTCTCAAGAATACAGGTGTGATACCAGGTAGGATTCTATATGTTCATATAAAAATACATGTGCTGAATTGGCTACAGAAAAAGGGAGACAGGAATTCACATATGTGTTAACTTTAAAAACACATGCAGAACTCTTTCAACAAAAAATTGACAAGATTTACAACTCCAACCCCATATCATGCAAATAGGAAGACCAACTATACACCATGCCTCCTATGAAGTGCTATTATTTCTATTCTGTTTGGGTTATTTTTCTCCATTATATTAGAATTAGTAGTCAGAATCTAGTAGGGTATGGGTTAGTGTCAAGGATTCAGTATTTCGAATGGAAAATTGAAAAATGAATCCAATGTGTATGTAAATATGTGCTACACAAAAATCTTCCCACTCTCATTCAGAACAATGCCTTGACAATACCTTCGCCCCAAGTAAGACACAATTAGAGGAGAAGATTTAGAAAACCTGTGAACAAATATCTGGAATGGAATATGCTCAGGAGCCCACAACCTTGGAAGTGGCAGAGGAGTTTCCAAAGGTAAGGGAAAGGGTAAACACTCCACAAACATGGAGGTCTGCTGGCATAGAGACTTCTTGAGAAACTGCCTGTGAGATTGGGCACTTGAAAAATATGTTGTTGTCAGGAGCTTTAGCTTCCTTTCTAGTGAGACCATAAAAGCTTGGTCTGCATCTATGAGACCTGGAGGACATGCTTTCTTATTTCCCAATGAACATGAGGCAGCAGTGCTAAATTCTCTTTTTAGGTAAACTGTGGCCACTGGGGGCTAAAGGTCTCCCCATGTGCACTGTGAAGCCATATGGTCATCCTCCATTTTCATGGTGTTTCTTCCTGCTGCACTGGGAGTTTGGTATTTGCTTCACGAAATAAAAGGAGTTCAATTGGGTCACAGTACAAGAGGGAGTTCTGTCATGTGTGGTGGGTCAGGTTCTGCAGGAGGATACAAGAACCAGGATTCTATCCCACATAGCTTGCCCCCTTGACCATAGCAACCTGATTCTGAACAATGTCCTGAAAACTCTCCATATAACAAGTTGCCTTTACATGGAAGGTTCTGCTGGCTGCACCATGTCAGTCACAAGCCATTTGGATGCCAATGGAAGATCCACATGGCCCCACCACAGATGTTTTATCACATACCTGCCCACCACTGCTCTAGGCCAACTACTCAACAGAGTCCAACTTACTGGCATCTCTGTTCTACACCATTTACATGAAACCCAGTCAATCAAGGCACTGTCTGGTATATTCATGATCAGTAACAGGACATCCAAATGTTCTCCAGTGCCACCTGGTGATGGGAATTTCAAAAATTTTATGGTATTTTTCTAGCCATTTTTCAAGGATGAAGTTGGAGGCACTGTGAGTTTCAATTCTTTCAGGAACCCTTAAATTTTTAGGAAGCTAATTTCAATGAAAGCTCTGGAGAACACTCACAGGTAAGGCTTCCCAAAGAGTGGCCAAAAGATCACATGATATTATTCCCATTGAGGTCTACAATGTGAGGTCCATATGAGTTTTGACTCTCAACTCTGGGTGCCAAATCTTTCAGAATAAAATCATGTGGTATCCTGGCTGAGAGGCCTAGTGCTCTGTGGAAAGCCATCCTGGGCCTAGAACTTAGTTTCCAAGGGCGACACTCATGCCTGGCTTCCTTAAATCTCAACGCTATTCATAGCAATACTTCTCTGAGGTCAGTTTGAGAACTCAGATTCTAAGGGAATCACACCAGAGTTCAAGAACATGTGGACCAAGTCATCTCTTCCAACCGCCACCCAAATGACCACAATTTAAAACAAAACACTCCAACGTGGCGCTCATCTTTTTCCATATAGACACTCATAATGACCTCTGGCAAAAGTTTTCCATGAGGGGCACAGCCCAAGACCGTGTCCAAAATAAGCTCTCTTGCACCTAATTTGCCTAAAGTCAGGGTGGCCTGGACACCCTTCTTGTGAACCAGGAGAGATCAAATAGGCCTCCCATTAATACTGCTTCGCTTCTTCAATTTGAGGCCAACTGACTGTGGGGTTTGGATTCCTTATGTGAATTGGAGTCTTGAGAAAACCCAAGCAACTATGGGCTAGCCTCTGCAGGGCTTTGAAGAACTCATTTGAACCAAAGGATCCCTATTCTGACTTGATGGAGGTCAGGAAAGTTACAGAAGAGGCGAGAGACTTCATCCACAAGGACTGCTTTTTTGGCCATTTTGGTTTTGGATGTACACCTGGGATCTTTCTTTAGATCCATCAGGAGCTGAGAATCTAAGCCACACCCTCACACAAGGCAAATAGGCTGATTCAGACACATCCATTCCAAAGCAATTAAGCAAAGAGCCACAGGTAATGCCCATTCATTTCCATTTGGAAACTGTTTTCTTCAGGCTTCACAAAGTGGTGGACTGAGGAAAAGACCTTCCTGACATTCAGGGCAACAGAAGAATTGGTAAACAAAAGGCCCCAAGCAGGGTTTCTTCACTGAGACTTTCCTGGTCACACTGATATCTGAGTTTTCTTAGATGCTCGCCATTCCCTTCAGCTATTCAGTACATGGTCATGTCACAGAGCTTCAAGGTTGTACATATCTTAAACACAAAACCATGAGCCTATTCTGGAGAGTGGCGAGAATTCAGGAAGAAAACAGGACCTTAGGTAGATAGCAGGTGTTGCACATCAATAAGGCAAGCTGCAGTCCATTCATAAATAGGGCAGGATGAATGCTGGGAAGCTTTCTACTAGATAGGACATATTCATTGATGCATTCTCCTTTCTAATGTCTACAACCACGGACATAGTGGGATACACAGACATAGAAACACTCACCTTGTCAAACGACTTAGTAGAAACAGTTCACTCCAAACAAAACAAACCACCTTTCATACCTATTCTCAGAACATGAGACAAAACCACAAACCCACACCCACACCACAAAGGCACCTCCTTCCCCCATGTAGGTCTGTGACTATCCGGAGTGTCCTCTGACTGGTGGGCCATACTATGTTCTCTGGAAATGGCCTGTTCTGTCTCAAATCTGGTCTTTTGGCCAACTCTGTGAAGTTGTCAGGGGCCAGCGGTGAGCCACTGCCTGCTTTCTCAGGAAATGCCCCTATTCATAGCTTTCCTTGCATTTGGCCATCCTCACATCAGTAGGTTCCAAGAAAGACTGAGTCTGTCCTTGGTAAATCAAAATAAGTTTGACCACTGGGGCTTGGACTGGGACTGGCTCTTTGTGCCTGGCTTCCTGGATTCCAAGTTCAGAGAGTTCCATCACCAAGGAAGTTAGGTGAGGTCACTTCCTTTAGGAACGGAATGAGGTCACTGCCTTGGCAACAACTTTGTCCTAACAGTTGCTTCCAAGGTTCCCATGAGAAGGAGGCTGCCCCTACTTACTGTGACACTTTCACAAGTTACAGTGGTATGTCAAACATAGGCATGCAGGAGCAGCTCAACAAATGCCTGCTTTGGTCCATCTTCTATACATTAAGAAGAGAGTGCCTGATTCAGACACATCCCTTCATCCTGAGCAGGTTGTTTGCCATGGAAGACTTTTGCTGTCTCAGGTCCTTCATAGTTGCCTACATCTTCTCCAGGGATCATTTCTGCATGGACCTTTGAGTTTCTCAGCAGGTGGAAGATCCTCTATATTCCTGTATTTTAAGACCAACTCTGTCCCCACTTTTCTGTAAAATTAGATTGAGAGAACAGTGTATGGTTAGGTTTAATAACATGTTCGATTTGGTTTAGAAAGGAAACTACACGGTTGAGCAAACAGGGTCCTACCGTTAGCAATCATATGAGGATTATAAATGGACCTGCCATGGCAGATAAAAGCATAGTTAACCAGGTTGACTATGTGAACAAAGAATCAAACCTCCCTTCTGGGGCCTCTGTCTCTCTTTGACGCTCTTCAAGTCGTTTTCTTAATTTACTCATAGATTCTTTTACAACTCCAGTATTGTCGGCATAAAAACAACATTCTTCCCTCAATGCAAGCAAAAAGGCAACTTTCTCTCATGAAGAGGAGGTCCAACACTCGCCTGCTCTGTAAAACAACTTCAGAGAGAGAGAGGTTAAAATTCCTGTAAAGCTGTGATGTCGGTTTTTAATGTCTTTAAGCTTTGGTCTATTTCTGCTTCTAATTGTGTCTTTGTTGTGTCTCATGGACTAGGGCAGTTGTTCCTATGCCCACCCCTTCAGCAATTATTATTCCTCATAGGATGGCCAAAGTGAGGGATACAGGTTCCCGGTGGAACCGGGTTGTATGCCCCCCTATTTGAACTTTAAATGAACCTACATCATGATAGAGCACTCTGAAAAACATCTGCATGATTACATAATTAATCACATCTATTGACCATTTTATGTAAACATAAATAATGTTAAAGTGTATAGAATTATACTGTTTTAGGAATGGACAAGAAAATGCACCTAAGATAGCACCAAAGTGAGGAAAACATTCTTATTTGGTTGCATCCGGATTTAGAGGGCATTGCTTCTGTTGTAATCAATTAATCCCCTGAACCCCAAGTTTTGGTAGTTTTAGAATTTGTACCCAACATGTAAGGGAAGGGGCTCAGAAGTTCATAGTCTGCAGAAATTCACAAAAATTAGTTTTTGTTTCTGTTTTTTTTTTTTCCTCTGTTCTGGGCAAGTTAACTTTTCAAGGACACCTTGGAAGGGGAGAGCTTTTTTGTCTCTTTTTTTCTCCCTGCCAGCTGTCACCATGGAGACCAGTTGCTAACTTTTTTATCTTAGAAATGTAGGCATCTAGGTGAAGCCCCAGCTCAAGGCCAGAGGCCTTGTTCACATATTTTGTGAAAAACTGGAAAGGCAGTGTCTAGCTTAGGGGTGGTGATTTTTCCAGCCAGTGGCCAAGTAGAACAGGGCAACACGAAAAGTGGAAGTTTATGTACATTGAACTCTTTCAGAGGGACTCTTTTGCTGAAAGACGTAAAGTAAGCCTTGGTGAAGACTTCTGGAGAAGGTCATTTAAGACATTTCTGTGGACCTGGTACAGAGGGGGAAGACGGGGTAGTCGAGGCTGAGAGCAGCTCCATGGATCTAAGAATGAGAAAAGAGAGATGTAAAAGAAAAATGGTAAAGGGGTTTGGGATTTTCCTAGAACAAAACTTGAGCATTAGAACAGGTATAGCAGAGGGGAAGATGGGAGTAAATATTCCAAAAAGCCTTTGAGGGACTTTAAATTCTTAGAAAACTCTTTTCAGTGATGACAAAGCAACTTTAAATGCCATTTTCATTACATCGTGGATAGGGGTCTGAGGGCTCTTCTCAGCTGGTTTGAGCTTTGGGTTAGCTTGCTAGAGGACTTGGTGGGACCTTGTGCAGGCCCTGACAGGAAAAGAGAGGAGTGAGTGGGTGAAGGGGTACCTCGGTACCTGCTACCTCAGCAACGGGGCAATGTTCTGAGAACCAGCGGAGGTTTGGGTTTTTGATTTAGTAATTGGAGAGGAGAAATCAGGTTGCTAAGATGGGAGTGATAGCAGAGAGTCTAGAGCAGAAGGCTGAGGGTGAGAAACTATTGGAGAAGCATAGTACAGGATGTGAGAAAAAGAGGAAAAATGATTCCACATAGGGAAATTTCCCCCTTTTGAGAACTTGCCGAAGTTAAAAATGTCACTCAGAATTTGAGGATCTAGAGAACCCTCTGGGGGCCATAGTATTTGGTTGTCTAATTGGTAATATGGCCAATGCTGTGTACTGAATTTGATGAGGAGTTTGGGTTCCACCAGGCAGCCCCTGTATGCTCACATTCCCTTGACTTACACAAGAAGTCGGCTTCTCCCCCACACAGCCGTGGCTGTTTGTGGCTTTGATAGTACGCCAGGCAAACATAGTAATCTAGGCTAGTAAAACCTGAATCTGTCTCGCGTGTCCCTGCATCCATAATATTTGTTTCCATTATCTATGGTACAGAAGAGATTTAATGGGATTTTAGTGGGATCCTCTTCATCAGGGATATCTCAATAGGAAAGACCTATACCGACCTGACAAATGTCTGGGTGGAGAGATGGCCACCAGGTCTCTATGGGGCCTGTATGCGAGATAGACTATACTTCTTGTCTAGTAGGATTTGTGATCAGCCATTGCTGCTGAACGGGGTGATGAGGGTTAGAACTACTGGTGGCCAAGGGGAGAGTCTATAGTCTTATCCACATAGCGAATACGCAATTTGAAATGGTTACCACGCTTTTCCAGTTTCCAACAAGAGTCTGGACACAGCGAAGGCTTGAGATGAGAGGCATGGATCCAAAAAGTGATTCCGTCTACTTTAACGCTTTAGGTTTTATAAGTAGCACCTGGTATGTTTCTTTCCAGTGGGGTTCCAGGGATGACACCTGATGTTGTCTTATGTAGACGAAGTCTCTTACATGATATTGATTTAGAGTCCCCTCCTCCCCTGGTTGGTAGGCAGTGGCCAGCTGTTTCCACAGTTATCGCTGAGTTCTTTCAATGACTTTAAGTCTGTCAAGCAAGGGGGTGTGGAAGTGATCGTTAAGCCTTAGAGTTGGGGTTAGGTCCCTTATTGGATGATGGGAATCATAGAGAATTTCATAGGGGGTGAGGTTACACAAAGAAAGAGAGGGAATATTTCTCGCATGAAACAGTGCATAAGGCAGGAGCATAATCCAATCTTTTATGCCGGGCTCTAAGCTTAATTTTGTGAAGGTCTCTTTAATGGTTGTATTTATTTTTTCTACCTGTCCTGAGCTCTGGTGTATATAAGCATAATGTAACTTAAAATTAATCCACAGGGTCCCAGTTAACACCTGACTTACCTGGGCCATGAACACCAGTCCATTATCAGGCCCTATTACCTTAGGCAGACCGTATCTTGGAAAAATATCTTTCAGAATCTTCTTGAAAATCATTTGTGCAGTTTTTTTTTTTTTTTTTTTTTTTGTGTGTGTGTGTATGTGTGGAAGGCTTCAGTCCATCCTGAAAATGTATCTACAAAGACTAGGAGGTATTTAAGTCCATACCTTGCTGGCTTAATTTCACTATTGTCCACTTCCCAAAATAGTCGTTTTCTGGTTCCTCATAGGTGCTTTCCTCTAGGAAACTGGAAGGGTAAGCATTAACCAATTGACGGACTCGACAGGCTTTTGTTACCCGTTCAGTTATTTTCTTTCGCTGTGAGTCGGTTAGTGGAAAACTCTGTTCTTAATCCTACAGGAATGCCTGCAGTTTCATTGAACCAAGGTGAGTGAGTTGGTGTACATTTTTAACGTAGTGTAGGGCTTTCTGTAATTGCAGCCTGAGCTCAGTGAAGTTGAGGTGTTCAGTGTCAGTGTCCATAGATATTATAAAAAACTTCCTGGTGATCAGGGGTCCATTGGAATTGGGCATCTCCCTCTAACACCGGGTATAAAGGAGCAGCTAAAAACGCAAACCCAGGTATCCATAACCTGCAAAAGCCAGCAGTCCCAAGAAACTCTCTGAGTTGTCTCCTGTTAGATGGGGGTGGTATCTAGGCAATGGTTTGTTTTCTGGGCTCAGTGAGCCATCGTTTACTGCCCCTAAGGAAACAGCCCAGTAAGATTACTTCATGCCAGCAAATTTGGGCCTTTTTGGCCGAAACTCTATACCCGAGTTGAGCAAGCTCATATAATAGTGCTTGGGTCCCAGACTCACAGTTTTCCTTGGTGTTGGCTGCCAGTAGCAGGTCATTCACGTATTGAAGCTGGGTGACTTTGGGGTGCGTAGTTCTGAAATTGCTGAGATCTCTGTGGAGGGCTTCATCAAAGAGAGTGGGGGAGTTTTTGAACCCCAGTGGGAGTCTAGTCCAAGTTAGTTGACCAGACGTTCAGGTTTCTGGGTCTACCCACCCGAAAGCAAACAGCAACTGACTATCTTTATGCAGAGGCAAGCAAAAGAAAGAATCTTTTAAGTCCAGAACAGTATACCATTTCCGCTCAGGGTTCAGAGTGCTAAGCAGATTGTACGGATTAGGTACCGTGGGGTGAATGTCCTGCACTCTGTTGTTGATCTCTCTTAGGTATTTAACAGGGCGATTGTCCCGGTTCCTGGCTTTTTTTTCTAGTAGCAGGGGAGTGTTCATGGCCAATTGACAGGGCCTTAGGACACCTAAGGTCAGATATTTCTGAATATGGGGCCTTATCTCATCTTTAGCTTTTTTTGCTTAGAGGATATTATTTGACATTAATTGGGGAGGCTGAGGTTTTTAACTCCACTGTTATTGGAGGTTGTTTCACGGCCAGGCCTAACCCAGCAGTTTTTGCCCAGGCATCTGCGTAATCTGTTATCCATTTCTGGCGTAGCTTGCCTGTTTGATCAGTCTTGGGGGGTGTGAAGAGTGGATGTTCATCTTCTACTAATTTAGTTAAAGCCGTGACTATAGGAGTTTATACTAAAGGATTTAGAAATTTCATTTGGTAGCCTTCAGGGTTAAAAGTTATTAAGGCCAAGAGCTTGGTGAGCAGATCTCTGCCCATCAATGGGTCCAGGCATTTCTGGATTACTAGGAAGGAGTGATGGATTTTTCCTTTACCTAGGTCGATGGTCCTCTTAGTAGTCTAAGCCCGATATTTACTGCCATTAGCCCTTTGAACTACAGACCTTTTATTTGATAGAGGGCCCAATGGGGCCTTAAGGGCTTCGTATACTGCTCCTGTATTCATTTCAAAGTTTACTGGGGTCCGCTACACTTCAAAAGTTACCCTGAGCTAGGGGAAGTGATCTGAGCCCCAACTTTCTTAGTCATGCACCAGAGTCACAATGGCTGGCTGGCGTGGCTGTCTCTTTATAGGGCACTTTTTGGCCCAGTGTCCTTTTTTTTTTTACAGTAGGCACATTGATCTGAGGCCAGGGGTGGCCTCTTGCATGGCCCCAGGTAACCCTTACTGTCACCTTATGTCTTAATTTCTGGCCTCTTTCTTGTTGTGACAAGGATCTTGGTCAATCCCTTAGTCTGTCTTTTGCTTCTCTCATCCTTCCTTTGCTCCCTTTCTTTCTCCCTGTTTCTCTCTTATAGTATACTTTCTCAGCTTCTCTGACTAAATCTTTCTTTTAAATTTTTTTAATATCCATGGCAGCTTGCCCAATTAAGGCCATTGTTACAGATGAATTTTGATTCGCTGCCTGAGGATCGAAAGGAGTATATCTTTTATATGCCTCCATAATTCTTTCTAGAAACAAAGAGGGAGATTCATGAGGCCTTTGAATAATGTCTCTTACCATGGCCAAATTAGTTGGTCACCTAGCAGCCCCTTGGAGACCTGCTATTAGAGCCAGGCAATAATTGGACAGATGCTCTTTATCTTCAAAGGTTTTGGGGTTCCAGTTGGGTTGGTTTAAGGGTAAGCTCGCTTTGATTATGTTGGGAAGTTGTGTTGGTCGCCAATCAGGTCCGAGGATATTTTTTTTTTTAGCTTCTTGGAGGTTTTTCTCTTATTCCTCTGTCATAAAGAAAGTCCCTAGGAGTTGCTGGCAGTTATCCCAAGTAGGCAGGTGTAAAAACGTTGGCGAGTTCTCTGAGTTCTTTTAGCCGGGCCAGCTTCCTCCAGGGAAGGAGGGGCTCTGTGTGCCACGGGACTGTCATCTGGATGGCGCTGGGCCATCCTAGCTTCTTTGAATGGTGGAGAGGCTGAGTCAGCAGCAGGGGAATCACTTAGAGGGTGTTGGCAGTTGGGGTATGAAGGCAGAGGATAAGGAGGGGGAGGAGAGTCCAGTAGAGTCTTGAGACTCAGGGAGAACAGAGGGTGCAGGAGGAGGAGCAGAGAGTTAAAGAGATAGAATCATGGGGGAAGGAGTAGGAGTCCGTGCAGGGACAAGGAAAGGCTTCACCCTTGGAGGAGGAGATTTGCAGAGGTCCTGACAAGTTAAGATATATGGCTGTTGATCTGGACGTCTACGTGGCCCCGGCTAAAAGACAATATCTCGAACTTTTCAAATTAGTGCGAAGTAGAAAGATCCTTCTAGGGGACATCTGACTACAAAGTTGGGTCATTCTGAGACACAGAATCTGCAAGATCCGGCGTTTTACTGAAAAAGAAAGATTCTGAGCCCTTAAGCAGACTTTGGTCTAGTGATCAAGGGTCATGAACAGAGGCATTGAAGTGCTCTGTCCCATAATGAAATATACACAGACAATAAAAGCAATGACACAAGACACAGACAAGACAAGACAATAAAGACAGGCAATGGACGTCCAATACTGAGACCATGACTGAGTAGCTGGCAAAACATGATGGGCTGGCAATACCGAATCCGAAACAAAATATCACTGAATAAAGGAGACTATTGTTCCTCGATTTCATGAGTTCATCCCCCAGGGACATGGCCTGTGGCTCTGTTACATGTGTGTCAGCCACCATGGGAGAGAGCTCATGCTCTTTACCAATAGCCATTTTGTGAAACCCTAACCTGAATCCTGAAACCAGAAAGAGGGGCCTTATTTATCCCCAGAGGAGCCCGTTGGGGGTCTTTCATCTGCGGCTGCCGGATCTCACTGGGACCACCAGATGTAAAGATCGGGCGAGGGTGGGTGGAAGAGACCACCAAGAGACTGTCTCATGCAACAGCAAAGGCTTTATTGGGAGTCCGGCATGCAAGGGCTCAGAGCTCACTTGAATAGAGCAGAGAGCCCTGAGAACAGCTTAAGAAGTGCTTATATATTTTCCTTGGAGAGGGCAGGAAGGAAAGTTTATTGATGGGTAAGTGCGAGTGGGCGGTTTGCGTGCAACTGGTTGACCGAGTACATTCTGCAGTTTGGCAGTTGGGGACAGCACATTCTGGGAACAAGAATAGCAAACAGTTCTCAAGATTTCAACAGTGTTTTGTTAAGCATACAGAAAATCAAGAAGTGACAAGTACCTATTTTATTAACCTTTCAATATAAGTATGAAAACAGAAATCTAGGTAAGATTTGAAGCCCAGAAGTTCATTGGGCCCTTGATTGGTATACTTAGCGTTGAATTACATTCTGTAGTGATGTCCCAGAAATATGGATATACAATGGCATAGGACCTTATACCTTCTCGGAGGTCAATTCCAAAACACAGACTCTAAGGGGAATCACACCAAAGTTCAAGCCAAGGTGGACCCAATTATCTCTTCCAACCGCCACACAAATGACCACAATTAAAACCAAAACACTCCCACATGGCACTCATCTTCTTCCATATAGACACTCACCATAACTTCTGGCAAGAGGATTCCATGAGAGGTGCAGCACAAGACAGTGTCCCAAATAAGGTCCCTTTCCCCTCATTTGCCAATAGTCAGGGTGGCCTGGACACCCTCCCTGTGAACCAGGAGTTATCAAATATGTCTGCCATTAATACAGCTCTGTTCTCCAATTTGAGGCCTACTGACTGTGGGGTTTAGATTCTTTATTTGAATTGGATTCATAAGAAAACCCAAGAACCTATGGGCTAGCATCTGCAGGGCTTTGAAGAACTCATTTGACTCAAAGGATCCCTATTCTCACTTGATGTAGGTAAGGAACCTTACAGAAGAATGTGAGGCACTTCATCCACAGTGACTGATTTTTGGCCATTTTGATTTTGGATTCACACATGGGATCGTTCTTTAGATCCATCAGGTGCTGAGAATCTAAGCCACAGGCTCACACAGGACCAAGAGGCTGATTCAGACACATCCCTTTACAAAGCAATTAAGCAAAGAGCCACAGGTGGTGCCCATTCATTTCCGTTTGAAAACTGTTTTCTTCAGGATTCACAAAGGCGTGGCCTCAGGCAAAGAACTTACTGACATTCAGGGCAACAGAAAAATAGGCAATCAAAAGGCCCATTGCAGGAGTTCTCCACTGAGACTTTCCTGGTCACATCGATATCTGAGTTTTCTGAGATGCTTGCCAATCCCTTCAGCTATCCAGTACATGTCCATGTCACAGTGCTTGGAGGTGGTACATATCGTGGACTCAAAAGCATGAGCCTATTTTGGAGAGTGGCTAGATTTCAGGAAGAAAACAGGAACTTAGGAAGATAGCAGGTGTTGCCCATCGATATGGCAAGCCCTAGTGCATTCATAAATTGGGCAGGATGAATGCTGGGAAACTTTCTACTAGACAGGAAACATCCATTGATGCATTCTCTTTTTCTAATGTCTACAACCACGGACACAGTGGGATACACAGACATAGAAGCACTCGCCTTGTCAAACAACTTACTAGAAACAGTTCACTCCAAACCAAACAAACCGACTTTCCTACCTCTTCTCAGAACATGGGGCAAAACCACAAACACACATCCACACCCAAAAAGGCACCTCCTTCCCCCAAATAGGTCTCTCACTATCCGGAGTGTCCTCTGACTGCTTGGCCATACTATGTTCCCCAGATATGGCCTATCCTGTCTCAGATCTGGTCTCCATATCCAACTCTGTGAAGTGGTCAGGAGCCAGCTGTGAGCCACTACCTGCTTTTTTAGGAAAGGCCCCTCTTCAGAGTACTCCTGGCATTTGGCCATCCTCACATCAGTAGGTACCAAGAAAGACTGACTCTGTCCTTGTTAAATTGAAGCAAGTGAGACCACTAGGACTGGGACTGGGACTGACTCTGTGTGCCTGGCTTCCTGCATCCCAAGTTCAGAGAGTTCCATTACCAAGGAAGTGAGGTGAGGTTGCATCCTTCAGGAACTGAATGAGGTCACTGCCTTGGCAACCACTTTTTCCAAACAGTTGCTTTCAAGCGTACCATGAGAAGGAGGCTTACCCTACTTTCTGTGGCACTTTCACAAATTAGAATGGTATATCAACCATAGGCACCAAGAAACAGCTCTCCACACAGGCCTGATTTGGTCCATCTTCTCTATATTAGGAAAAGAGCCTTTAGTCCGGGGAGCACTGCAGTGAACCTCTGCACTAAAACTATTAGCAAGCACCTGGTGGAGGAGTCCTCCATAGGTAAGTGGGGCTTTTATAACATCTGATATCCGGTTAAGGGAGATCTCTTCTGATGACAGAGATGTGGCCTGGGGAGGCTCACATATACTCCTTTCCAGGAGAGTAACCAGAATCGTTCTGTCCTCTGTTCTGTTCTGTAGGGAATTCCTCTGGAACTGTAGAGAGGGGCCGACGGGCACGCATGCACTCCTACCCTGGAGCTATAGCAAGATGTTGCACTGTTCCACTGTTTTTCTGTTTAGGCGCATGGTTTCTGTTTTTTGTGTTTTGTTTTGTGTTCTATTTTTTTGATTGTTTGTTTGTTTTTGTTCATTTTGTTGTGTGATTTCAGTGGTAAAAACTTAAGGATTTTGGACGTAAAAATAGGTAATAAAGAGAGTAAGCCTGACACCCCTTTGGACTGTGTTTTAGGGAACTGCGATGAACTTTACTCACCTTTGTTAAGCAGGATGATAGAAGCTCCTAGCTGGCTGCCTGGAGCACACCCATTGCAGAGGGCAATGCTTGGTGGGGACCTAAGAACTGAGCATCTCCGAGGTTAACAAGTGAAACTCCTTTAAAACCCCTTGTCACTCCAGATCAAGAGAGTCATAACCTTTGGCAGAGTCCCCTGTGTTTCTCCTTTGTTCGCAAAGCAATAAACCTCCCTTTTTCTTTTTCTCAAAACTCAGTCCTCATTATTAAGTTGGTATTAATTGGCGTCAAGTTGAGGAATCGAACTTTAATTTACAAATTTGGTACCCGCCCTCCACCCCGGAACTTTGTGAGAGCTGTCTACTGAAATATTAGGAGATGAAGCATGCTTGGTGTGGAACTGAACAAGAGGAGCTAATCCTGTAAGTAAAAGGAGGGACTGAGGGACTCCCAGCAGCTGCAAAAGCCCTGTTGATTCAGGGAATTACCTCCTTCCTCCCCGCACTGTAAGAATTATGCCACCTCTGTCTTGTTAAAAAAGAGAAAAAGAAAAAGGGGACACTAAATGCAGTGAAGTCACCATGGAGACACTTTATTTTACATTTCAGGTTTCCCCTCTGTTAAAACATGTGGTCCCCCCCCTGTGGATATCTATGGTGCACACTGGTGTAGGAGATTTTTCTCTTATCTGCTCTGGTTTAAACGGTTCTCTCTGACAGCCATAGTCTGAACCTCCTTTCTGTCTGTCTTGTGTCTTTGTATCTGGCCCTTTAAGACATCTGCAATAATGTGTTGATATTATAAATTGTTTCTTGGGAATAATCTTAGCTGAATGTGTGTCTAAATGATGATGTTTTATTTTAACAATCTGGTATCTGAATGGGTTTTTGAAGCATTGCAGAATCTTGCAGTTAAAAGTCGGGTTTAGGTAATTGTTTAGTTTATGATTTCAGATAATTCATGCCAGAGAACTTAAATACTTAGTATGGAAAACTGAAGAACTCTACTTCCAAGTTGGCAAGTAAATTCCCAATCATACAGTCTTTTTTTCACCAATTTTGAATTGGATAGCCTCGGGAAATGTCACTCTGTGTACCACTGCATTAATTTGGACAAGGATAGTAAATCATAGAATGGTATCTGTTGACAAAACAAGATGTAAAAATATAAAATTTTGTGAATTGTATCTTAAATTTGTATCATAATTTTCAACATCCGAACCTCAAAATTATGGTTAAAATGCCTTAGGCCTGAGGTGTCTGCTCAGAATAGCAGTTTTTCCTGCTCCTTCCAGACCTCAGCCATGATTTATATTGAAATGTAAATGAAAGAAGCCTGAAAGCTTAGTAGGAGACTGATTTGAGGCCTAAGGGAAAAAAAAGGTAAATTGTATGGTATTTACTAATTACTAGCCAGTCACTTTTTCTAGGACTCTTTTTTTTTCCTTAGATACTTTTTTTTTTTGAGCTCATGATTTTGAGCATACAGACCTAGGTTAATGTTTTTCAGATCAGTTCTATCTTTGACCAACTGTAGACTTTTTGAAACATTGCAATGGAGATTTCACCTGAGAAAAGCTACAAGGCCTTTACTATTATTATGTGTGCACACTTTTGTTATGTGTTGTATGTCCACATATACATATGTCCGTATATCATATATATGATACACAAATTAACATATACAAGGAGCGCTCATAAAAAAGCGCTCATTAAAACAAATTTAAATAGGAGATCCAAAGATCTTTAATTCACGTGATTTAAATGTTTCAATTTAAATTGGATAAACAGATAAAAATCAATGTCTTTAAATTTAAGCTTACAATTTTTTTAGGTGTTCAAAAATCTAATAAAATATTAATATCTACAAAATGTCTAATATGCCTTGGTTCTAGGACCTTTCCTTCAACATAAAAATGGTTTACACTGTCAACACATTTCTCTAATATTTTGATAAATAAGTAAAGTAAATTTGATATGGGATTGCTCATTCATGAGTACTTTTCTTAGATATCTGATTGATTTACTAAGGTCTGAATAAGTTCTTATTAAAGTCTGTATAAGAATATAAAAATAAGTCATGTGTTAATGAGACAAAAATTTCTTAAAACATAAGTTTACCCATAACGTTGTGTTTATTAAGTTTTATTTTCTCCAGAGCAAGCAACCATAAAAATTAAACAACTGATTAAATAAGAACTGTTATTTTAGAGCACTGTACTGCCATTGCTTTAAAAGCTAAACTTGGTTAATGTAGAAACATCAATGTAATTGTGATGCTATCAATGTTTTCATATCTTACAGGTATGCAAGTCTGTAACGTAGAAACTTTAAAAGAGCATTATATCAAGCTGGTGCTCTGAAGTTGTATGGTAAAAAATATATTGGGGATTTATTTACCTGTTATCAATAAGATATGTAAACTTTTATGTTACTTTTTACATTGGGGAACAATTTAAATGTATTTTTTAGTTAATGAGAGCCTAATCGATGTAAAGGTTAAAAACTTTCAGCCTTTCTTTAATTCATGTTTTAATTGTGATATCATATGGTGTTAGCTAATGTTCATGTGACCTCAAACAATTTATGTAAACTTTGTCAAATGATATTTAAAAATAAGAATTAGCTTTAGAACTAAAACACTTAAGATTTATAAAGAGCCCTGCCTTAGCTGAGATAAGGCTCTGTGTCCCATCTTACTACATGTGAGAATGACTACGAAACCAGTAGGTTAGATAATATTTCTTTAAAGTTATGTTAAAAAGTTGGTTTTTTTTAAGGTCAATATTCCTAGGATCTCAAACAGGGGATATAATGTATAACTCAGCCAAAAAATTCAGGGTAGCTGTTACACAAGCTAAGTATTTTTACTTTTGTTAATTTTATTTTGAAATTTTCTTATAAGTGATCTAAAGATTCTCTTTTACTGTTTTACAAACGTGTTGCTTTAAGAACACAACATGGGTTTATTCAATATAATAAGTCATTACTTACAATACAGACAGAATAATACAGATCCCAATTAATAAAAAGATAATTATATAGTTATAGACATTAAAGCCCAGTACTCTTAATATAAGGCTGTTAAAATTTATTTGCTGGATGTTTAAGATTAGGATTTAAAATTAAAGTTAAATGAAAAGAGCCAAGAAAACCAATATTTGGCTTTTGCCCTATGAGTCAGTCTGAATCCAGGGAACAGGGGACTTCTCTAAAGAGCTTTGAAACTCTGAGCCACATAACCTCCTCCTGATCAGGGAGATTAATGAGACCACTGGAGAACAGAAAGCCAATCAGTGTATTTGTAACGAAGAGGAGAGTCATCAAAGAAAGGAGACATCCCTGATGCTTCCGAGGGAAGCCAAATGGTCAAGCAAGATCTGGACCCACCTAGCGCAAATGGCACTAGCAGAACTGAGAATCTGCTCTCAAGTTTCCCCAGAATTGACTCCCATAAAAGGTCAGCTGACTGTTAACAATAGATGGAAACAAAAGTCAGTTTGACTGCTTCATCTTAAACACTTAGCAAAGACAGTTAAGAACAAAATACATCCATTCCTGGGCATTTTAAATTATAATAATAATAATAATAATAATAATAATAATAATAATAATAATAATAATATAATGTTAAGGTATGCACTTTATGTTTGCCTCCCAAAATAAGTAAGACTGGTGGCTACAAAGAAGAATTCTCAGACAGGAATGCCTGATACTTATAAAAAGAGACTATCAAGAAGACCTGCCACAGGGAGAAGTTTTCAGTTTAAGGCCTACAGATATTCCTAACCTACACAGGTTGGCTTGGTGTTTGCTAGTACAATTATCCAGCCCTGAGTAACAGAATTAAAGGTTTCTCAAAGAGACACAGAGGTCATAATAGTAAAAGGATTTTACAAGATCAGATGACATTAAATAATTAAACTGTATCTTATGGGGAGGGACAAGTGTAACAGTAAAAGTTAAATATTAAATTGACAGTCCTGATAACTGGGGATATTAAAGACTGGTGAGGGAACTTCTATACAGTGACATGTTCCAGGTGCTGCAACATTTATTCAGTACTCATGGTTTTTGTTTCTCTCATAGAAGAACCCATCCCCAGATGACTTTACAACCTGTTCTTCCCCAATCAGACTTCAAACCGAACTGACTTCTAAAAGGCAACTCATGTCCCTCAACTGACTTCTAAAAGGCAACTCATGTCCCTCATCCCATGCCCACTCACGTCACCCTGTCTCAGGTCAGAAGAAGAAAAAATGAGTGACACCACTCTTCTTATAACAATGGAGAGAAAGATAAATAGACTATCAATATAAGTAATTAATTAAGCCAGGTAAAATCAGGGAGATCGGTTTTGGGTGAGTTCTAAAAATTTGGAGACTCTTACCTGAGGGATTAAAATTTCCTCAGTGCTCTTCCCGTAATCTATCAAAGATTTGAAGGGGACACAAAGAAAAGGCGGGAATGATAGACCCAACCTGATCTTTAATTTAAATTGGGAGCCATCTTGCCAAAAAGCCATGAAAAGATAATTTTGGCTTTACCATAAATTACTTCAAATTCTAAACCTGCTTGGAATGCCTGCCCATGCCTTGAACTCACCCATGCCCGGCTCTCTGACCAGATAGCAGCCCTCTCTGAAACTTTAGTGACACATCATAAATATTTGCCTTCTCTGGCCAGACAACAACCCTCTCTGAGGCTCTAATGGTCTTCATGAACTCTGATGTAGGGACAGCAAAAAAAATGTAGACTGCCATTGGTGTGATGTTTGTCAGAGTTCTGTTATCTGTAAACCCCCTTTTGTGTAATTTTCTGGGCTATTAAGCTGCCTGTAGGAAAGCTGGGGTTGCTGTCTTTTTCCCGCCGTTTTGTGAGGGAGAGGTAGCACAGCCAGTGGAAATAATAAGCTTAATTTAATTTGATTTTAATTAGAGTCAGTGGTCTTTTCTTGTGTCCTGGTCTAACAGGTAAACACTCCAAAAACATGGAGCTCTGCCAGCCTAAACACTTCTTGAGAAACTTCCTCTGAGTTTGGGCACTTGAAATATATGTTGTTGTAAGGAGCTTTAGCTTCCTTTCTAGTGATACCATCAAAGCTGAGTCTGCATCTATGTGACCTGGAGGACATGGTTTCTTGTATTCTAATGAACATGAGGCAGCAGTGCTGAATTTTCTCTTTGTATTTAAACTGTGGCCACTGGATACTAAGTGTCTCCCCGTTTGGACTGTGAAGCCATTTGGTCATCCTCCACTTTGTGGTGTTTCTTGCTGCTGTACTGGGAGTTTGGTATATGCTTTATGAAATACAACGAGTTCAACTGAAACCCAGTGTTGAAGAAAGTTCTGTCACTTGTGGTGGGTCAGGGTCTGAAGGAGAATGCACCAACCAGGCTTTTATCTCACAGAGCTTGCCCCCTTGTCCATAGAAATCTGACTCTGAACTTAGCCCAGAAACCTCTCCATATAAAATGATGCCTTTACATAGAAGGGTCTGCTGGCTGCACCATGTCAGTCACAAACCATTTGGAAGGCAATGGCAAATCCTCATTGCCACACCACAGATGTATTATCACACACCCACCCACCACTGCAATAGGCCCACTTCTCAGCAGGCTCCAACTTACTGGCATCTTTGTTCTACACCATTTTCATGAAACCCGGTCAATCATGGCATTCTCTGGTACACTCAAGATCAGCAACAAGACATCTAAAGGTTCTCCAGTGCCACCTGGTTAAGGGAATTTCAAAGATTTCATTGTATTTATCTAGCCATTTTTCATGGATGAAGTTGGAGGCACTGTGGGTTTCAGTTCATTCAGGAAATATTAAATGGTGAGGAAGCTGTTTTCAATGAATTCTCTGGAGAAATCTCACAGGCAAGTCTTCCCATAGAGTGGTCAAAAGGTCACATGAAGCCAGGCCCATTGAGGTCTTTAATGTGACGTCCATGGGTGTTCTGACTGTCAACTATGGCTGCCAAATCTTTCAGAATAAAATCATGTGATATTCTAGCTGATATTCCAAGGCTCTGTGGAAAGCCACCCTTGTATTTGATCTCAGTTTCCAAGGGAGAATCCCATGCGTGGCCTCCTAAAATCTGAACACAGTTTATGGCAATATTTCTCTGAGATCAGTTCGAGAACTCAGACTATAAGTGGAATCACACCAGAGTTCAAGCCCAGATAGACCCAGTCATCACTTCCAACCACCAAACAAATGACCACAATTAAAACCAAAGCACTCCCACAAGGCCCTCATCTTCTTCCATATAGACACTCATCATAACCTGTGGCTGGAGGTTTCCATGAGGGGCTCAGCCCAATACAGTGTACAAAATAACCTCCCTTGCCCATCATTTGCCTAAAGTCAGGGTTGCCTGGACACCCTATCTGAGAACCAGGAGTTATCAAATGAGCCTGCCGTAAATACTGCTCTGATTCTCCAATTTGAGGCCTACTGACTCTCGGGTATAGATTCTTTATGTGAATTGGAATCATGAGAAAACCCAAGCACCTATGGGCTATCCTCTGCAGGGTTTGAAGAACTCATTTGACAAAAAGGATCCCTATTTTTACTTATGGAGATCAGTAATCTTACAGAGGAAGGCGAGAGACTTCGTCCACAATGACTGCTTTTTTGGCCATTTTGGTTTTGGAAGCACACATGTTCGTTAGATCCATCAGGTGCTGAAAATCTATTCAACAACCTCAAACATGGCCAAGAGTCTGATGCAGACACATCCCTTTCCAAAGCAATTAAGCAAAGATCTACAGCTGATGCCCATTAATTTCCATTGAAAACCGTTTTCTTCAGGCTTCAAAAAGGGGTGGCTTGAGGCAAAGACCTTTCTGACATTCAGGGCAACAGAACAATAGGTAAGCAAATGGCCCAAGGCAGGGTTTCTAAAATGATATCTGAGTTTTCTGAGATGATCCCATTCCCTTCAGCTATCCAGTACATAGCCATGTCACAGAGCTTGGAGGTGGTTCATGTCTTGGAAACAAAACCATGAGAATATTCTGGAGAGTGGCCAGAATTCAAGAAGAAAACAGGAATTTAGGAAGACAGTGGTTGTTGCCCATCCATTAGGCAAGACAAAATCCATTCATAAATTGGGCAGGATGAATGTTGTGAAGCTTTCTTCTATTCAGGACACATCCATTGATGCATTCTCTTTTCTAATGTCTACAACCACGGACACAGTGGGATAAACAGACATAAAAACACTCGCATTGTCAAAAGACTTACTAGAAACAGTCCACTCCAATCCTAACAAACCGACTTTCCTACCTATTCTCAGATCATGAGACAAAACCACAAACTCACACCCACACCCAAAAAGTCACCTCCTTCCCCCAAGTAGGTCTATGACTATCCGGAGTGTCCTCTGACTGATGGGCCATAGTATGTTACTCCAAAATGGACTGTCCTATGTCAGATGTGGACTCCTTGGCCAACACTGTGAAGTTGTAAGGTGCCAGTGGTGAGACACTACCTGCTTACTCAGGAAAGTCCCCTCTTCAGACCTTCCTGGCATTTGGCCATCCTCACATCAGTAGTTACCAAGAAAGACTGATTCTGTCCTTGGTAAATCCAAATATGTGAGGCCACTGGGACTGGGACTGGGACTGCCTCTGGGTGCCTGTCTTCCTGGATCCCTAGTTCAGAGAGTTCCATCACCAAGAAAGTGATGTAGGTCACTTCCTTCAGGAACTGAATGAGGTCACTGCCTTGGCAACCACTTTGTCCTAATAGTTGCTTCCAAGTGTCCCAATTGATGGAGGCTGCCCCTACTTCCTGTGACACTTTCACAAGTTTGAATGGTATATCAAACATAGGCACCCGGGAACAGCTCTCCACACAGGCCTGGTATTGTCCATCTTCTCTACATTAAGAAAAGAGAGACTGCTTCAGACACACCCCTTCATCCTGACCAGGTTGTTTGTCGTGGAAGATGACTTTTGCTCTCTCAGGTCCTTCATAGCTTCCTATAGCTTCCCCAGGGTTCATTTCTGCATGGACCTTTTCATTTCTCAGCAGGTGGAAGATTTCTTACATTCCTGTATTGTAAGACCAACTCTGTCCCTGCTTTTCTGTAAAGTTAGATTGAGGGAACAGAGTATGGTTAGGGTTAATAACATGTTTGATTTGGCTTAGGAATCATTCTGCTGGATGAATAATGTTATTGGGAACCTGCAATATTTATTAGAATATATAGAGGTGAAATATATTTATGAAAACCGAAATCTAGGTAAGATTTGAAGCCCAGAAGGGCTTTGGATCCTTGATTGGGATACTTAGGTTTGAATTATGTTCTGCACATGTGTCTCAGATAAATCTATACACAATGGCATAGGACCTTGTACCTTGGATGATTGAATGTCAAAGAGAACATCCAGTCAAAAAAGGATAGTTGGTAGGATTAGGAAGATAGTTGGTAGGATTAGGAAAAAGAGTGAGTATATGATTTGGACAAAAAGTTCTTTAGCAATAGGGTTTTGGGTAGAGAGAAAATGTAAATGTCAGCACATGTGAAGAGTCAGTCACAATGATGAACTGGGGAAAATATGTAGGAAAGCAGATATCAATAGAGACATTAGAAAATCAGCAAATGATAAAGTGATTGATAGGATTAGACATTTTTGACAGGCTTGAGTTTGAATAAATAATCTTAGGAAGAAACAAATATGTAGTCACCAATAGGATTGACATTTGAGAGCATTAGGCAACCTGGACATGGGTGATTTTCATAATCCATACTCATATTCCATTTAGGCTTTGGTACAGTCGTAAGTGTGACTTTGCATTTTGTGGCCAGAATATTACTGTGATAAAATGTATATGTAGATCAGGTGACATGAGTATTTGTTGCACCATTTCTGAGAGCAATATTTTGAAGAGATATAAATTAGTATTGGGGGCACAAATAGGTGTACCATGTGTGTATGAATATAGAGAATGCATGAATAGACCATACTGTGAATAAATAATATAACTGTTTCCAAATTTAGAAATTGGAATAAATTGATATCCCAAAATACACAGGAAATCTTATATTGATATACATACATTCATTCCAACCAGTTATATATCTAATGGTAATATTAGGGTTGTAGTTTATCATAAAATGTGTGTGAGTTTTGCTTCAAAATTGATTATGGAAATCGAAAATAATGTGTTTGGAAAGAAGTCTCATGAAATAACCAGTCAAAAACAAGGAGGAATACATGTGTTCTGAAGCAGGAAGTGATTGAATGTGTTACAAATGTCTTTCAATTTGTGAACTTGTGGATGAAATGTATATTCTACGATGTATAAAAACTGAAGAAATAGTAATGTACCAGTGTTGAATTAAAATGAACATCAAAATACACATTATGTCCCATAGAAATCTACTTTCATTGATGTTAAATTGGGTCAGTTACTGTAGAAATATAAGGCTTTGTTTGCACCATTCACTGAAGTGAGTTTTCAGTACTAGGAAATAAATATGTATTTCAGGTGGATGAATATTTCTAAAAACAATCTTATGAAAAGTTGATTATAAAAGCACATACATGAACATGAGTGAATTATTTAGGGAGTGTATAATAAGACACATATATTTCATATTTTGAAAATATATATATCACACAGATACATTAGAAAGTAGCAATATATATGCCAATCAAAATTCATCATGAAATATATATCATTCACAGATCCAAAAATATTAATTTTACTGAACATGGATTTATGTATAATGTTTTTCAACTAAGAAGCTCACTCATAGTTTGAATTTTCAGTTCCAAAAACATTTAGGAGGAGTCATCTCTTCTCATACTTTGTATCTCCCAAGTTAGCCACCTCACAAAAATGTACATGTGATACCATGTAGGATTTTATATGTGCATATAAAAATACATGTGCTGAATTGGCTACAGAAAAAGGGAGACAGAAATTCACATATGTGTTAACTTTAAAAACACATGGAGAACCATTTCAACAAAAAATTAACAAGATTTATAACTCTTACCCTATATCATGCAAAAGGCAAGACCAACTATACGCCATGCCTCCTCTCAACCGCTTGTATTTCTATTCTGTTTGGGTTATTTTTCTCCATCATATTAGGATTAGTAGTCAGAGTCTAGTAGGGTATGTGTTAGTGTCAGGGATTCGGTATTTTGAATGGAAAATTGAAAAATGAATCCAATGTGTATGTAAATATGTGCTACACCAAAATCTTCCCACTCTCATCCAGAACAATGCCTTGACAACACCTACGGCCCAAGTATGACACAATCAGAGGAGAAAAGTTAGAAAATCCGTGAATACATATCTAGAATGGAATATGATCAGAAGTTCACAACCTTGGAAGTGGTAGAGGAGTTTCCAAAAGTAAGGGACAGGGTAAACCCTCCAAAAACTTGAAGGTCTGCTGGCCTAGAGACTTCTTGAGAAACTGCCTGTGAGGTTGGGCACTTCAAATATATGTTGTTGTCAGGAGCTTCAGCTTCCTTTCTAGTGAGACCATAAAAGCTGGGTCTGCATCAATGTGACCTGGAGGACATGGTTTCTTATTTTCCAATGAACATGAGATAGCAGTGCTGAATTTTCCATTGTAGGTAAACTGTGGCCCCTGGGGGCTGAATGTCTCCCTGTGTGGACGTTGAATCCATATAGTCATCCTCTATTTTCATGGTGTTTCTTGCTGCTGCACTGGGAGTTTGGTATTTGCTTCATGAAATACAAGGAGTTCAACGGGGACACAGTGCAGGAGGGATTTCTGTCACTTGTGGTGGGTCAGGGTCTGCAGGAGAATACAAGAACCAGGCCTCTATCCCACATAGCTTGCCCCCTTGACCATAGCAACCTGATTCTGAACAATGTCCTGAAACCTCTCTATGTAACAAGGTGCCTTTACATATAAGGGTCTGCTGGCTTCACCATGTCAGTCACAAGCCATTTGGAATCCAATGAAAGATCTACATGGCCCCACCACAGATGTTTTATCACACACCTGCCCACCATTGCTCTAGGCCCACTACTCAGCAGGATCCAACTTTCTGGCATCTCTGTTAAACACCATTTCCATGAAAACCAGTCAATCAAGGCACTGTCTGGTATACTCATTGTTGGGAAAAGTATAAACGGCAGCCATACCCCAGAGAAAAACCCCAACATGGTGCCTAAGGACTTCTTCTTCCTACCTTCTTTTTTCTACAGTGGTGCCAAATGTTCCCACCCGTGTGAACTCTCCCGCTGGCGCCAATTTGAAATCTCGCTGGTGGGGAACCTTAGCCCCAATAAGAACTAATTCCTGGGCTCCAGAGCTGATATCTGAAAGAACTAACCAATAAACGGTTTGCCTGCCATTTATCTAAGCCCTTCCATCTTCCCCTTAGTTCTATATAAGCACACAGCTTTTTGCAATAAAATTGGAATTCTCCCAGCGAAGTGCCTTTGCGTGGGAAGTTCTTTCATTCTGGTGCCCCATGTGAGGATACGGGTGAGCTCTTTCTAACAAGAGCCCCGTCCCCTGCTCCCCCGGAGACAGACAGCTTCCTGCACCCACCACAGATCTGATATATGTAAGCCTCCCCTGACCCTGGCTCTGCAACTCCCTTCGGGCTACCACTGGTTTTGTGACCTTGATCTTCCGGCCCACTCTCGACGCCCTGTAGGGGGCAGGAAATTCCTGCCACTAAGACCTTTACTGGTCGCAGTGGACCCTCTGGTGATCCGTTTTCCTTTGGGGCGTGAGGCTTCTGAGTTTACACAAGAGGCTCTGTGGTTTTTTCTCCTCTGCTGCCGCTGCCGCTGCTGGCTAGAGTTGCTGTTTGCTGCGGGGCTGCTGTGTCTGGCTGAAGCTGCCTCTCTGCTCGGGGAAAACTGAACTCCCGTCCTGGAACTACATTCTGCCGGAACCGGAGTTCTGTTTTCATTACTGACTTTTTCCGCGGCGTTCAAAAACTTTCCTGACGTCAGGTTGCCCGTGGCTCCGAACCCATTGGGTCTCACAGATCGCACTTCACTGGTGACGCCCAGGTAGTGCCCTCTGTATTTCCTCATGACGGCTGGTCATTTTGGGGACGCCCACCTGACCCCCATTCGCCCTGAGCTTCCTGAAAGCCGTTCCAGCCCGGGTTTTCTCTTTGTCTCTCTCGCTTACTCTTATTCTCTCTCTCTCTCTCTCTCTCTCTCTCTCTCTCTCTCTCTCTCTCTGTCTGTCTGTCTTCCTTCTCTCCCTGTGACTATGGGCACCTCTTCATCTGTACCTGAAGCCTCACCTCTAAAATGTCTACTAAAAAATCTGGCCACACTCTCCCTCACACCAGACATCAAGCCCAAACTTCTAATCAAATTCTGTACCCAAGATTGGCCTACATATCCACTGGATAATGGCAATCATTGGCCTCCAGAAGGCTCCTTACATTCAAACTTCATCTGTGACCTTTTTAACTACTGCCAGCATCTGAAAAAGTGGAGTGAGATTCCCTGCATTTAAGGTTTTAGCCTTCTCACACAGCACCCTGTCGCTGCTCCTCCTGCCCTCCCTCTCAGGTCCTCCTTGTTTGCAAACCCTTCTCTTCCCCTACGTCTACTCCTGACTTCACAGATTCTTCCTCATTCAACCCAGCAGATGAACCCCCACCTTATCCCCCAGTCCTATCTGCCCCTTCTCTCCCACTATACCCTCCTCTTCCTCTGCCTGATTCCAGGGATCCTCAGCCTTCCATTTCATCCTCCTCCCCTCCGCCCTCTTCTGCCTGTTCCACCTCCTCCTCTTCCAAAGAGACACTCCCTGCCCCTCCCTCTCCTTCCTGTCCGCCTCCTGCCTCTTTCAGTCCTCCTGTTACCAGGTCTAAGGGACTCCTTCCCACCCCCAAGACAATCGCACCCCTTTGTGAGGTAGCTGGTCCCGAGGGTGTCATCAGAGTCCAAGTGCCCTTCTCCATGTCGGACATTACTCAGCTAGAGAGGAAGTTAGGCTCATTCACCACTGACCCCACCACTTACATTCGGGAGTTTCAATGGGTCCTGCAAGCATATAGTCTCACTCATCATGACATCTACATGCTCTTGGCCAATACACTTCTCCCTGAGGAAAGTCAATGGGTCTGGGAGCTAGCCCAAGCCCATGCTGATGAAAATCATAGGACCAATCCTAACCACCCCACAGGCCCTCATGCTGTCCCAGAGCAGGATTCCCTATGGGATTACAACACCCCTGAAGGCTTACAGTCTAGTGACCTTTTTACATCCTGCCTCTTGGTGGGCCTGTAAAAGGCCACCCGCAAGGCTGTTAAGTTTAAAAAGGTGCAGGAGGTCATTCAAAGGAAGGAGGAAACACCTTCAGAATTCCTGGATAGACTAACCAAGGCCCTTTAACAGTACACAAACCTCAACCCAGAAACCCCTGATGGCCGTCATGTCTTAATGAAATATGTTCTGGCCCAAAGCTACCCTGACATTAAAACCAAGCTTAAAAAGCTTGAACAGGGCCCTGCTACTCCTTAGACTAAAATCCTCGCTGTCGCTTTCAAGGTTTTTTATGATAGAGAGGATGAAAGTGAATGCCGTAGGCAGAGGGCTGAAAATGCCAAGTTCCAAATGTTGGCCCAGGTCATTCAGAGAATGCCATCACCACGCCATCCCAATATGACACCCCCGGGAGCTTGCTTCAAATGTGGTAAGGAGGGACATTGGGCCAGGGATTGTCCTTCACTGAGGACACCCTACAACCCCTGCCCAAAATGCCATCAAAGGGGACACTGGGGGGCAGACTGCCCAACAACCCGAAAGGGAGGTTGGTCAGCCGCCAGGCAACCACAGCCTTTCTTGGGCTTAGCAGCGGAGGATTGACGGATCTCTGGGCTTTCCCTCCAGACTATTACCATCAAGAATCAAGAGCCTAGGTTTACCTTCCTGGTGGATGGATGCTTCATTACCTTCCTCTTGGATACTGGTGCCACTTTTTCGGTCTTAAGGGAGTATGGGGTTCTACCACACCCTCAAAAACTCCTATTGTCAGGGTAGGAGGTAAACAGATTTTCCCTCAAACCCCCCCATCATGTTATATGCAGGGATCCCTTTTGTCCTTCACTCACTTCTTTCTCGTTATGAGCCATTGCCCCATTCCCCTTCTGGGAAGGGACATACTCTCACTATTAAAAGTCAGCATTCACATATCACCCCACACCTCTCCTACCTCTCATTTCCTCATGATGTTCCTAGGGGCAGATACACCTCCTTAATGCACTCTCCCATGACTCTCTAAACCAGTTAAGCCTGAGGTTTGGGACACAACTACACCCCTTATGGCTAAATGCAGTCCTATTCATATTGTCTTACGGGACCCTTCAAGATATATTAGTCAATCACAATATCCACTCACAACCACAGCCCTCCTCGAATTAGAACCCATCATCCAGGATTTATTAAGAAAGGGGTATCTTAGGCCTACACACTCTCCTTTCAACACCCCCATTCTGGCACTTAAGAAACCTAAAGTGTCCTACAGGCTGGTTCAAGACCTTCTCCTTGTCAACTCCTCTGTGGTCCCCCTCCACCCACTAGTGCCCAACCCTTACACCCTCCTCTCTCAGATCCCTGCCACTACTACCCACTTCTCGGTCCTAGGTTTAAAAGATGCATTCTTTTCTATTCCCTTGTTCTCAGAATCTCAGAATATCTTTGCTTTTACATGGACTGACTCTCACATCCACCATTCTCATCAGCTTTCCTGGACTGTCCTCCCACAGGGATTCAGGGATAGCCCCCCTCTCTTTGGCCAAGTTCTTGCCCAGGACCTCACATCCTTTCACCCGACCTGTCCTGACACTATTCTCCTTCCATATGTCAATGACCTTCTTCTATGTAGTCCCTCTGGGAACACTCTCAATCCCACACCGCTCAGCTTCTTAATTTCCTAGCAGACAAGGGATATAGGGAGTCTCCCCACAAGGCCCAGGTTTCCCATTCTTCTGTCACCTCTCTTGGTTTTTGCCTTAGACCCGGGAAAAAGGAAATAACACTGGATAGGAGGCAACTCCTCTCTGATCTTCCAGTGCCCCATATGAAAGCCAAAATACTATCATTCCTAGGATTAGCAGGTTATTTTAGGGCCTGGATCCCAAATTATTCTCTTCTATCCAAACCCCTGTATGACCAAGCAAATGGACCCCCTAGTGAATCTCTTGTCTCCTCCCCCATCTACCACTTCCGCAGGTTTCAGCAACTCCTCTTAAAGGCACCTGCCCTTCACCTTCCTGATCTTTCAAGACCATTTCATCTATATGTCCATGAAAAAGGGGGGCAAGCACTTAGGGTCTTAGGTCGAAACTATGGGCCTACATTTGCACCTGTGGCATATTTTCCAAGAAACTAGACTCTACCATCCGTGGGTGAGCCCCTTGCTTAAGAGCTCTGGTTGCTGGACAAATTTTACACAAAGAAGCCTCTAAGCTGAGTTTTGGGGCACCTTGAACTATCCACTCCCCACATCACTTGAAAGATCTTTCAGCTTATAAGGGCCTTCAAACCCTTCCTCCATCCAGGGTTCTGTCGCTCCTCACTTCCTTTCTGGAAAACCCTAATATTACTTTCCTCCCCTGCTCTGCACTGATCCTTCCCTCACTGCTCCCAATGACTCCCACGTCTAACACACCAACTCATAATTGCTTGGAAACCTTAGAAGATTTCCTCCCCTGTCATTCTTCCATTTCTGAGGAACCACTCACCAAGCCTGACCTTATCTGGTTTACTGACAGCAGTTCCTTTAGGCAGAACGGCACTCATTACTCTGGATATGCTGTAGTTTCAGCCACTGAGATTATAGACGCCAAAGCTTTGCCTTCAGAAACTACCAACCAGCAGATTGAACTTATAGCAGCCACTCGTGCCTGCCTTCTAGCACAAGGCAAATCCCTCACCCTCTATACTGATTCAAAATATGTCTTCCAGATCTTATTATCCCATGCTTCAATATGAAGGGAGCGACGCCTACTTACCACCAAAGGTAATGCGATCACTAATTCGGCTCTTATAACCAATCTGATGGAGGCCTCCCACTTACCCACCCAGTTGGGAGTTGTCCATTGTAGGTCCCATCAGAAGGATGGCTCTCTTATCACTGAGGGCAATGCCAAAGCTGACCAGGCGCCACGAATGCGTGCTACCACTTCCAATTATGGCCCCTATGGGGTACATATTATGGCCACTTTAGACAGCTCATCTGAAGCCCCTACTTCTTCCAGTAAGAACAAGGATCTTTTCAAGTTCCTTCATACTCTACACCATTCCAATTCTCAGTCTTTGACCCTTTTTTTACAGAGCTTCTTCTCCCTCAACCCTTCTGACATAGCCATGATAGAGAATATAGCCTCTAATTGTCAGATCTGTCAGCGGACCAAACCTCATATTCCTTTAAGGCCCAAACCTTTCCCTTTCCACCAAGCCCAGGGACACATTCCCATTGCTGACTGGCAAGTAGACTTCACCAACATGCCCACAGTATGGCACACTAAATACCTCCTTGTCTTTGTGGACACTTTCTCTGTTTGGGTTGAGACATTTCCCACTTCCAATAAAAAGGCTTCCACTGTAGCTTCAATCTAACTGACAGACATCATCCCTAGGTTTTGTATGCCCACTTTCCTACAATATGACAATGGCCCTGAGATTATTTCTAGGATCACACAAAAGGTCTCTCAAGCCCTCTCCTTCAAGTGGCATTTCCACTGTCCATATTACCCCCAGGCTTCAGGGAAAGTGGAAAGGGTAAATCATACTCTGAAGGAAGTCCTTACCAAATTGACAATGGAATTAAACTTAGACTGGGTCAAAATCCTTCCCTTTGCTTTGCTTCGAATCAGAGCTCTCCCTAAGAAACCATCTTTACTGTCTCCCTTTGAGATAATGTATGGAAGACCTCTTATACCCTCTGGGTTGGTCACTTCACAAGGACCTCTCACCCGAGATTTGTCTTTGCCTCTCTTGTTTCATCTCCGCTCTGAACACTGGAAATGTCAGAACTGGCTTCTTCCGGACCCAGTCTCCACTCCAAACACTCCTCCCTTAACACCTGGGAGTCTAGTCTATTATAATACCCCCGAGGAGAAAGGGACTCTTGCACCAAAATGGGAAAGCCCCTATCCTTTCATTCTCTGTACCCCCACCGCCGCCAAACTCTCCTTACCAGACAACCGTCTCACTCCCTGGATTCCCATTTCTAGGTTGAAACCATATCACCAGGAGGCCCCCACCTGCTGACGACAGGACCATGCCAGAGGAACTCCAAAGAATCACCTCCTGAAGCTCCCCTTTAATCCTGCTTTCCACACCCATCTCACCCATTTAAGTTGCGGCTCACACGGTGTTCCCTGCAGCCCAATTCCTCTTAAAGAAGGCACAATGAGCTCTCCCAACACCCTAGTCTTCTCTAACTGCTTGTTTTTTGTGCTCTGCTTTTTTTCTGTGCTCTGTTGGGACTTGTCTTTACCCTCCTAACCTACCATGTATTTATTCACTCTTCGGGAACGATACTCAGAACATGGCATGCAGAAGGTCCGCGCAGTGGATGCAACTACTTGCTTCATCCACAACTGCACCTCTATTTCCCTAAAATTGTCACCTTCAAGGACCTTCGTCCCTGGTAGCTGGAACTGGCCTTTCATTTGCTTCCTTTTTAATCAAACCAAAGACTATTGTCATTGGTGGCCTGAGATATATAATGGGTGTCCCTATTGGTCATGCAGGTTCCATGATGAACGTGGTAGCTGTTCTTACCACTCACTTGGCTACTCTGAAGGGTTGACTTCTAGTTACCTAAAGTGGCATAAAGGCTCTTCATCCGATAACAATGATCGTATACTTCAGATATACCTGACCCCAAGGCCAAACGTTGGGGCTATGTTGAGTTTGCTCTCTATGCTCGGACAACCTCAGCAAGACCCACAGGGTGGATGACTGTTGGCCGCACCCTGATTACGCCACCTAAGGCAACCAATCATGTAGTCGAACACATTTAAGGAGTCAGAATCAAAACTGGATAAAGGCCATTGCAACACATGTTTTTTCGTCCTCTGCCTGAGGATCAAAAGAAGTATATTTCCTATATGCTTCCATAATTCTCTCCAGAATCATAGAGGGAGACTCATTAGGACCTTGGATTATCTCTCTTACCATGGCCAAATAGTCGGCCCTCTGGCGGCCACTCGAGCCCCGCCATTAGAGCCCTGTGATAAGTGGAAAGATGCTACCAACCTTCAAAGGTGATGGGATCCCAGTTTGGTCGGTTCATGGGCCCATAAGGATGAAGAGGGAGCATCACAGTGGCTTCTGAGTTTTCTATTTTCCGTAGCTGGCGGGTTTCTTTAGGTGGCCCAGCTTCCACCAGAAAAGGAGGGGCTGCTGCTGCTGCGGAGAAGTCCCTTGGAGGGCTTGGGTCTGGCCCAATTGCCTCTAGTGGCGGAGAGGCTGAGTCAGTGGCGGGAGAAATCATCTGGAATGTGTTGGGGGTTGGGGAGCGAGGGCAGAGGATAAGGAGGGGGAGGATTGTCCAGTCTTGTGACTCAGGAAGAATGGGGGGAATATGGGGAGGGAACGGAAGGTTTGAATGATAGGATCCTGAGGAAGGGGTATATGGCTGTTGATCTGGGTGGCCACGTGGTCCCGGCTGAAAGACAATATCTCTGACTTTTTGGATTAGATTGAAGTAGAAGGATCCTTCTGGGGGCCACCCGACTTTGAGGATGGGCAATTCTGAAGCACAGAGAGTCTGCCAGGTCTGACATTTAACTGAAAAATAAATGATTCTTGGCCCTTGAGTGGACATCAGTCCAATGATCAAGGGTCAGGGACAGAAGCGTGAAAGTGCTTTGTCCCATAATGGGAGTTACTCAAAAAGAGACAGTGAAGACACAAACGCAACACAAACAAAGACAAACAGTAAACGTTTAACATGGGTCCAAGACAAATATTAGAACTCAGTAACTGGCAAAACCTGATGGGTTAGACAATAAAGACAGACAGTAAACTCAACATGAGTTTGGGACAATGAACAAAACTGTGTAGCCAGCAAAACCTGATGGGCTGGCAAACCGAATCCTGAAGCAAAATATAACCGAGTTGAGGAAACTAATATTCCTTGATTTCCCTCGTCCTCTGGAGTGTCCCCCAGGGACGTGGCCAGTAGCTCTGTGACACGTCTGCCACCCACTGTCAGAGAGAGCTAATGCTCTTCACCGACAGCCACTTTGCCAAGCCCTAACCTGAAACCCGAAACCAGAAAGAGGCGCCTTTCTTACCCCGAGAGGAGTCCCTTGGGGTCTTTCATCCGCTGCTCCGGATATCTCACCTGGGACCTCCAGATGAAAAGGTGGGGCGAACATCGGAGGAAAAGACCACCAACAGGCTTTCTCATGCAACACCAAAGGGTTTATTGGGGGTATAGCGTGCTGGAGCTCAGGGCTCACTTCAGAGGAACAAAGAACAAAGAGCCCCGAGAACCACTTGAGTGGAGTTTATATACATTCTTTAGAGAGGGCAGGGACTTTACATACATCATAGCCTCTTTAGCAAATCATCATATACCGCGGGAAAATCAAATAACAACTCTAAAACATGATTAGCACATTCATTGGCGGGAACAGGTTGGGCAGGGTGTGATTGGTCAGCCGTAAGAAGGGGTATACATTTAAATTGATTGGTGGATGCACTGTGATGTATACGTGGTGAGCTGCATGGTTTCTGGGAAGGGGCTGTTAAGTAACTAGGTCCTCAGGGAAGATTTCAACACACATCTAATGTGCAAATCCGGGAATTGTCTTAACTGCCACAGAAATTTCAGGTGCTGAGTGCAGCTTGGAAACTTTACAAAACCTGGTTCTTTACATTTCAATTTCAATTTCTTTTATTCTTTCAGAACCTTACAGAGGAAGGCGAGAGAGTTCATAGACAATTACTGCTCTTTTGGCCATTTTGGTTTTGGATGCACACAAGGGATCTTTCTTTAGATCAATCTGGTGCTGATAATCTAAGCCACAGCCTCAAACAGGGCCAAGAGGCTGATTAAAACATATCCATTTCCAAAGCAATTACTACTCTGAAGTCAGTTACAGAACTCAGTCTTCTAGGAGAATCACGCCAGTGTTAAAGCCCAGGTGAACACAGTCATCTCTTCCAAAAGCCACACAAGTTACCACAATTAAAATCAAAAAAATCCCACATGGCCCTCATCTACTTCCATATAGTCACTCATCATAATCTCTGGCTGGAGGTTTCCTTAAATGGCACAGCCCAATAGAGTGTCCATAATAAGCTCCCTTCTCCTCATTTACCTAAATTCAGGGTGGCCTGGACACCCTTCCTGTGAACCAGGATTGATCACATAGTTCTGCCATTAATACTGCTCTACTTCTCCAATTTGAGGCCTACTGACTATCAGGTATAGTATGTGATTTGGAGTCATTATTAAACCCAAGCACCTTTGCAGGGATTGGAAGAACTCATTTGACACAAAAAATCCCAATACTCCCTTGATGGAGGTCAAGAACCAAACACAGGAAGGCAAGAGACTTCACCCACAATGACTGATTTTTTGCCATTTTGGTTTTGGATGCACACATTGGTTCTTTCTTTAGATCCATCCGATGCTGATAATCTAAGCCACAGCCTCACACAGGGCCAAGAGGCTGATTCAGACACATCCCTTTCCAAAGTAATTAAGCAAAGAGCCACTGGTGATGCCCATTCCTTTCCATTTTAAAACTGTTTTCTTCAGGCTTCACAAAGGGTGGCCTGAGGCAAAGACCTTCCTGACATTCAGGGCAACAGAACAATAGGTAAGCAAAAGGCCCAAAGCAGGGTTTCTCTACTGAGACTTTCCTGGTCACACTGATATCTGAGTTTTCTGAGATGCTTGCCATTCCCTTCAGCTATGGATTACATGGCCACGTCACAGAGTTTGGAGGTGGTACATATTTTGGACACAAAACCATGAGCCTATTGTGGAGAGTGGCCAGAATTCAGGAAGAAAACAGGAACTTAGGAAGACAGTACATGTTGTCCATCGATAAGGCAACCTGCAGTCCATTCCTAAAATGGGTAGGATGAATGCTGGGAAGCTTTCTACTAGACAGGACACATCCATTGATGCATTCTCTTTTCTAATGTCTACAACCACGGACACAGTGGGATACACAGACATAGAAACACTCGCCTTGTCAAAAGACTTTCTAGAAACATTCCACTCCAAACCAAGCAAGCCGCCTTTCCTACCTATTCTCAGAACATAAGACAAAACCACAAACTCACACCCACACTGAAAAAGGCACCTCCTTCCCCAAAGTAAGTCTGTGACTATCCAGAGTGTCCTCTGACTGGTGGGCCATACTATGTTCCCCAGAAATGGCCTGTCCTGTCTCAGATCTGGTCTGCATGGCCAACTCTGTGAAATATCAGGGGCCCGCGGTGAGCCACTTCTTGCTTTCTCTGAAAAGGCCAGTCTTCAAAATTTCCTGGCATTTGGCCATCCTCATATCAGTAGGTACCAAAAAAGACTTACTCTGTCCTTGGTAAATCCAAACAAGTGATCCCACTGTACTGGGACTGGGACTGGTTCTGGATGCCTGGCTTCCTGGATCCCAAGTTCAGAGAGTTCCATCACCAAGGAAGTGAGGTGAGGTCACTTCCTTCAGAAACTGAATGACGTCACTGCCTTAGCAACCACTTTTTCCGAACAGTTGCTTCCATACTTCCTCTGACACTTTCACAAGTTAGATTGGTATCTCAACCATAGGAACCCAGGAACAGCTCTCCACAAAGGCCTTTGTTGGTCCATCTTTTCTACATTAAGGAGAGAGGGTGAATGAGACACAACCCTTCATCCTTACCAGGTTGTTTTCCATGGAAGATGACTTTTGCTCTCTCACGTTCTTCATAGTTGCCTACATGTTCTCCAGGGATCATTTCTGCATGGACCTTTGAGGTTTTCAGCAGGTGGAAGATCCACTACATTCCTGTATTGTAAGACCAACTCTGTCCCTGCTGTTCTGTAATGTTAGATTGAGGGAACAGTGTATGGTTAGGGTTAATAACATGTGTGATTTGGGTTAGGAATAATTCTGCTGGATGAATAATGGTATTGGGAACCTGCGATATGTATGAGAATATATAGGTGAAATATATGTATGAAAACAGAAGTCTAGGTAAGATTTGAAGCCCAAAAGAGCATTTTGCCCTTGATTGGAATACTTAGATTTGAATTAGGTTCTGCACAGATTTGTCAGATTAATCAATATACAATGGCATAGGACCTTGTACCTTGGATGATTGAATGTCGAAGAGAACATCCAGTCAAAAAGGGATAGTCGAAAGTGAAAGGTTAATAAAATAGGTATTTGTCACTTCCTGGGAAGAATGTTGTGTTTATTCCGAGCATAATGGAGTTGTAAAAAAAAAAATATGATTAAATTAAAAAGACACCATGAAGAGTGTCAATGAGAGAGTGAGAGGACCAAAAAAAGTGGTTTGAGTCTTGGTTCACATAGTCCCCCTGTTTGACTACTTTTTTATCAACCCTGGCCTGTCCGATAATAATCTCCATATTATTGCTAACTATAAAACCCTGTTTGCTCAACCGTGTAATTTCTTTTCTCTAAGCTCAAATTGGACAAGTTAAACTCATGGTAATACCCCACTAGCAGACATAGAATGTGACACCCCACAATGATCACTTTTATGATTAAAAGTAGCTAGAAGAAGAAGTGGGGAATGAAAGATTAATAAAATAGGTACTTGTCACTTTTTTTTCTGTATGCTTAACAAAACACTGTTGAAATCTTGAGAACTGTTTGCTAATCTTGTTCCCAGAATGTCCTGTCCCCAAATGCCAAACTGCAGAATGTACTCCCTCACCCGGTTGAATGCAAACCGCCCACTCTCCCTCACCCATCAATAAACTTCACTCCCTGCCCTCCCCAAAGAAAGTATATAAGCTCTGCTTAAGCTCTTCTCAGGGCTCTCTGCTCTATTCAAGTGAGCTCCGATCCCCTGCATGCTGACCCCCTATAAACCCTTTGCTGTTGCATGAGATAGTCTTTTGGTGGTCTCTTCCTCCGAAGCTTGCCCAGTGTTTACTTTGATGATTGGGTGTAGAAAAGAACATTCAGTCAAAAAGGGATAGTCGGTAGGATTAGGAAGATAGTTGTTAGGTTTAGGAAGAAGAATGAGTATAGGTTTTGGAAAAAAAATATTCTTTATCAATAGGATTTTGTTTAGAGTGTGAATGTAAATGTTAGCCCACGTGAAGAGTCAGTCACAATAGTGAACCGGAGAAAATATGTAGGAAAACAGATATCAATAGAGATATTATGAAATAAAGCAAAATATAAAGTGGGTGATAGGATTAGACATTTTCAACAGGGTTGAATTTGAATATATGATCTTAGGAAGAAACCAATATGTAGTCACTAATTGGATTGATATTTGAGAGCATTAGGCAACCTGGACATGGCTGTGTTTAGTAATCCATGTTCATTTTCAATTTAGGCTTTGGTACAATAATAAGTGTGAACCTTGCATTTTGTCTGCAGAATATTACTGTGATAAAATGTATATGTAGATCAGGTGACATGAGTAATTTTTCCATCATTTCTGGGAGCAATATTTTGAAGATTAATAAGTTAATATTGGAGGTACAAAGAGGTGTACCTTGTGTCTATGAATATAGAGCTAATGCATGAATAGACCATACTGTTAATAAATAATATAACTGGTCCACTTTAAATAATGCATTGGATTCATATCTTAAAATATATAAGAAATCTTATATTGATATACATACATTCATTCCAACTAGTTATACATCTAATAGTAAAATTAAGGTTATGGTTTATCATGAAAGGTGTGTGAGTTTTTCTTCAAAAGTGATTATGGAAATCAAAAATAATGTGTTTCGAAAGAAGTCTCATGAAAAGACCAGTCAAGAACCATGAAAAAATACATGTGTTCTGAAGCAGGAAGTGATTGAAAGTGAAACAAATGCCTCTAAATTAGCGAACTTGTGGATGAAATATATATCCTATTATGTGCATAAACTGAAGAAATAATAATGTACCAGTTTTGAATAAAAATGAACGTCAAAATACACATCATGTCCCATAGGAATCAATTTGCATTGATGTTAACCTGGGTCAGTTACTGTATTAATTTTAGGATTTGTAGGCACCATTCACTGAAGATAGTTTTCAGTACTAGGAAACAAATACATATTTCAGGTGGATGAATATTTCTGACGATAATCTTGTGAAAAGTTGATTATAAATTCACATATATGAATATGAATGAATTTAGGAAATGTATAAAAAGACACATGTATTTCATATTTTGAAAAATCTGGAAAGTTTGTATATATATATATATATATATATATATATATATATATATATATATATACACACACACACACACACATACACACACACATGCACACAGACATTAAAAATTAGCAATATATATGCCAATTGAAATTCACCATGAAATATATATCATCCACAGATTCAAAAATATTCATTTTACTGAACATGGATTTATGTATAATGTTGTTAAACTAGGAAGCTCACACAGAGTTCGAATTTTAACTTCCAACAGCATTTAGGAGAAGTGATCTCTTCTCACAATGTGTATCTGCCAAATCAACCACCTCACAAGAATGTACGTGTTGTACCTTGTAGGATTCTATATGTGCATATAAAAATACATGTGCAAATAGGCTACAGAGAAAGGGAGACAGGAATTCACATATTTGTTAACTTTAAAAACACATGGAGAACAATTTCTACAAAAGTTGACTAGATTTATAACTCCTACACTACATAATGCAAAAGGCAAATTCAACTATACACCATGCCTCCTCTGAACTGCTTGTATTTCTATTCTGTTTGGATTATTATTCTCCATCATATTAGGATAAGTAGTCAGAGTCTAGTAGGCTAAGGGTTAGTGTCAGGGATTCAGTATTTCCAATGGAAAATTGGAAAAGGTATCCAATGTGTATGTAATTATGTGCTTTGAAAAATCTTCCCACTCTTATCCAGAACAATGCCTTGACATTACCTTTGCCCCAAGTAAGACACAATTACAGGAGAAGAGTTCGAAAATCTGTGCATATATATATGGAATGCAATATGCTCAGTTGTTCACAAACTTGGAGGTGGTAGAGGAGTTTACAAAAGTAATGGACAGGGTAAACCCTCCACAAAAATGGAGCTTTGCTGGCCTAAAGACTTCTTGAGAAACTGCCTCTGAGGTTGGGCACTTGAAATATATGTTGTTGTCAGGAGCTTAATCTTCATTTGTGGTGAGACAATTAAAGCTGGATCTGCATCTATGTGACGTGAAGGATCTTGTTTCTTATTTTCCAATGAACATGAGACAGCAGTGCTGAATTCTCTCTTTGTAGGTAAACTGTGGCCACTGGGGGCTATGTGTCTCCCTGTGAGGACTGTGAAACGATTTGATCATCCTCCAATTTTCGTGGTGTTTCTTGCTGCTGTACTGGGAGTTTGGTATTTGCTTCGTGAAATACAAAGATTTCAACTGGGACAAAGTGCTAGAGGGAGTTCTGTCACGTGTGGTGTGTCAGGGTCTGCAAGAGAATGCACCAACCAGGCCTTTATCCCACATAGCTTGGCCCCTTGACCATAGCAACCTGATTCTGAACATTGCCCTGAAAATTCTCCATATAACAGGATGCATTTACATATAAGGGTCTACTGGCTACACTATGTCAGTCACAAGCTATTTGGAAGCCAATGGAAGGTCCACATGACTCCACCACAGATGTTTTATCACACACCTGCACACCACTACTCTAGGCCCACTACTCAGGAGGCTCCAACTTACTGGCATCACTGTTCTTCAACATTTTCATGAAACCCAGTCAATCAAGGCACTGTATTGTATACTCATGATCAGCAACAGGACATCCAAAGTTTCTCCAGTGCCACCTGGTCATGGGAATTTCAAAAATTTGATGGTATTCATCTAGCCATTTTTCAAGGATGAAGTTGGAGGCACTGTGGGTTTCAATTCATTCAGGAACCACTAAATGGTGAGGAAGTTCATTTCAATGAAATCTCTGGACAACACTCACAGGAAAGTCTTCCCAAAGAGTGGCCAAAAGGTCACATGAAGCCAGGCCCATTGAACTGTACAATGTGAGGTCCATGTGTGTTTTGACTCTCAAATATGGCTTCCATGTTTTTCATAATAAAATCATGTGATATCCTGGCTGAGATTCACAGTGCTCTGTGGAAAACCAACCTGGGACTAGATTTCAGATTCCAAGGGTGAATCTCATGCGTGACCTCCTAAAATCCCAACTCAATTCATGGCAATACTACTCTGAGGTCAGTTCCAGAACTCAGTCTATAAGGGGAATCACACAAGAGTGAAGCCCTGGTGGACCCAGTCATCTCTTCCAACTGCCACAAAAATGACCACAATTATAACCAAAACACTCCCACATGGCCCTCATTTTCTTCCATATAGATATTCATCATAACTTCTGGCTAGAGGTTTCCATAAGTGGCGCAGCTCAAGACAGTGTCCAATATAAGCTTCTTTGCCCCTCATTTGCCTAAAGTAAGTGTGGCCTGCACACTCTTCCTGTCAACCAGGAGTGATCAAATAGGCCTGCCATTAATACTGCTCTGCTTCTACTATTTGAGGCCTACTGACTGTCAGGTATAGATTCTTATGTGGTTTGTAGTCATGAGACAACACGAGCACATCTGCAGGGCTTTGAAAAACTCATTTTACTCAAGGGTCAATAGTCACACTTGATGGAGGTGAGGAACCTAACAGAGGAAGGTGAGAGACTTCATCCACAATGACTGATCTTTTTGAATTTTGTTTATGGATGCACACATGGGATATTTCTTTAGATCCATCAGGAGCTGACAATCTAAGCCCCAGCTTCACCGAGCGCCAAGAGGCTGATTCAACACATCCATTTCCAAAGCAATTAAGCGAAGAGCCACAGGTGATGCCCACTCATTTCCATTTGAATACTGTTTTCTTCAGGCTTCACAAAGGGGTGGCCTGAGCCAAAGACTTTCCTTACATTCAGGGCAACAGAAAAATAGGTAAGCAAATGGCCCAAAGCAGGGTTTCTCCACTGAGACTTTCCTGGTATCTGAGTTTCCTGATATCTGAGTTTTCTGACATGCTCCACTTCCCTTCAGCTATCCAGTACATGGCCATGTGACAGAGCTTGGAGGTGCTACATAGCTTGGACACAAAACTTTGAGCCTATTCTGGAGAGTGTCCGGAATTCAGGAAGAAAACAGGAACTTAGAAAGATAGTAGGTTTTGCCCATTGATAAGGCTAGTCGCAGTCCATTCATAAATTGGCAGTATGAATGCTGGGAAGCTTTCTACTAGACAGAACACATCCATGATGCATTCTTTTTCTAATACTAAGACCACGGAGAGAGTGGGATACACAGTAATAGAAACACTCACCTTGTCAGAGGACATACTAGATACAGTCCTCTCCAAACCAAACAAATCGCCTTTCCTACATATTCTCAGAACATGAGACAAAACCACAAACTCACACCCACACTCAAAAAGACACCACCTTTCCCAAAGTAGGTCTGTGACTATCCGGAGTGTCCTATGATGGGTGGGACATACTATATTTCCACGAAATGCACTGTGCTGTCTCAGTTCTGGTCTCCTTGGCCAACTCTGTGAAGTTGTCAAAAGTCACTGGTGAGCCACTACCTTCTTTCTCAGGAAAGGCCCCTCTTCTTAGCTTTCCTAGCATTTGGCCATCCTCACATAACTAGGTACCAAGAAAGACTGACTCTGTCCTTGGTTTACCCAAACAAGTGAGACCACTGGAACTGGGACTGGAACTGGCTGTGGTTGCCTGGCTTCCTGAATCCCAAGTTTAGAGAGTTCCATCACCAAGGAAGTTATGTGAGGTAACTTCCTTCAGGAAGTGAATGAAGTCACTGCCTTGGCAACCACTTTGTCCTAACAGTTACTTCCAAGGGTCCCATGAGATGGAGGGTGCACCTACTTGCTGTGACATTTTCACAAGTTAGAATGGTATATCAACCATAGGCACCTGGGCACAGCTCTCCACACAGGCTTGGTTTGGTCCATCTTCTCTACATTAAGATGAAAGAGGCTGATTCAGACACATCCCTTCACCCTGACCAGGTTGTTTGCGATGGAAGTTGACTTTTCCTCCCTCAGGTCCTTCATTGCTGCCTACATCTTCTCCATGGATCATTTCTGTATTGACCTTTGAGGTTCTCAGCAGGTGGAAGATCCCCTACACTCCTGATTGTAAGACCAACTCTGTCCCTGCTTTTCTGTAAAGTTAGATTGAGGGAACAGTGTATGGTTAGGGTAATAACAGGTTCGATTTGGGTTAGGAATCATTCTGCATGATGAATAATGGCATTGGGAACCTGTGATATTTACAAGAATATACAGGTGAAATATAAGTATGAATACAGAAGTCTAGGTAAGATTTGAAGCCCAGAAGAGCATTGGGTCCTTGATTGGGATACTTAGCTTTGAAACACCTTCTGCACAGATGTCTCAGAAAAATCGATAAACAATGGCATAGGACCTTGTAAATTGGATGATTGAATGTAGAAGAAAACATCCACTTAAAAAGGGTAGTCGGTAGGATTGGAAAGATAGTCAGTAGGTTTAGGAAGAAGAGTGAGTATAGGATTTGGTCCAAAAGTTCTTTAGCAATAGGGTTTCTCGTAGAGAATGAATGTAAATGTCAGAACATGTGATGAGTCAGTCACAATGATTAACTAGGGAAAATATATAGGGAAGCAGATATCAATAGAGACATGAAGAAATCAGGCAAAGTATAAATTGATTGATAGGATTAGACATTTTCAACATGGTAGATGTTGAATATACAATCTTAGAAAAAAACAAATATTTAGCACCAATAGGATTAACATTTGAGAGCATTAGGCAATCTGGACTTGGATGTTTTTAGTAATCCATGCTCACTTTCCATTTAGGTTTTGGTACAATCATAAGTGTGAACTTTGCATTTTGTGTCCAGAATATTACTGTGATAAAGTGTATATGTAGATCAGGTGACATGAGTATTTCTTCCACCAATTCTGTGGTCAATATTTTGAAGATGTATAAATTAGTATTGGGTGTACAAATAGGTCTACCCTGTGTCTACAAATATAGATAAAATGAATGAATTGACCATACTGTGAATAAATAATATAACTGGTTCCAACTTTAAATTATGGATTGAATTGATATCTGAAAATATACAGGAAATCTTATATTGATATACATACATTCATTACAACCATTTATAAATCTAATGGTAATATTAAGGTTATGGTTTGTCATGAAGAGTGTGTGAGGTTTGCTTCAAAAGCGATTATTGAAATCTAAAATGAAAAGTAGTCTCATGAAAAGACCAGACAAAAAACATGGAGGAATACATGTGTACTGAAGCAGGAAGTGATAGAAAGTGAAACAAATGCCTATAAATTTGAAAACTTGTGAATGAAATATATATCCTATGATGTGCATAAACTGAAGGAATAGTCATGTAACATTGTTGAATAAAAATGAATGTCATAATACACATCATGTACCATAGTAATCTACTCGTATTGATGTTAAAGTGGGTCAGATACTGTAGAAAAATTAGGACTTCTATGCACCATTCACTGAATTTAGATTTCAGTACTAGGAAACAATATGTATTTGAGGTGGATGAATATTTCTGAGAATAATTTTGTGAACATTTGATTATAAATCCACATACATAAATATGAATGCATTTAGGGATTGTATAATAAGACACATATATTTTATATTCTGAAAAATCTGGAGAGTGTGTATATATATATATATATATATATATATATATATATATATACACACACACACACACACACACACACACACACACACACACACAGACATTAAAAGGTAGCGATATATATGCCAATCAAAATTTATTATGAAATATATATCTTTCACAGATCCAAAAATATTCATTTTACTGAACATGGATTTATGTATTATCTTGTTCAACTAGGAAGCTCACCCGTAGTTTTAATTTTCAGTTCCAACAACGTTCAGGAGGAGTGATCTCTTTTGACAATTTGTATCTGCCAAGTCAGCCACCTCACAAAAGTGTACATGTGATACCAGGTAGGATTCTATATGTGCATACAAAAATACATGTGCTGAATAGGATACAGATAAAGGGCGACAGGAATTCACGGATTTGTTATCTTTAAAACACATGGAGAACTACTTCAATTTAATATTGACTTGATTTATAACACCTACCCTTTATCATACAAAATGTAAGTCCAGCTATACACCATGCCTCCTCTGAACTGCTTGTATTTCTATTCTGTTTTGGTTATTTTGCTCCATCAATTTAGGATTGACACAGTCTGGCTGGGCACAATTCAGGAGCCACTTGTCAAAAGCTAACTTTATTTTTAGAACCACACACGCCAAAAAATAGCTCCTCGGGAAAAACACTCAGAGCACAACTGCCACCACCGGCTTCCCACAAGCTCTCAACCTCCCCTCTCCTCCTGCTCTTGAGGTCGATTGGCTGGGTTGTTTGAGCAGAGCCAAAAAAGTCCCCCAAAAAGCAGCTCCATAATTTGAAAGGGTGGGGAAACAGCCCAATGGGCATCACCGCAGAGGAGCCAATCAGCTAGATGTTGCTGGGGCCGCTGTGAGCCAACCATCAGCTGGCAGTCTGAAAGTTTGCTTTGGCCCCTTGGGCTGTGGCTCTCAACATCTAACCCTCTCTGTTTAAACAACAAGCATGTGGCTTAGGGACCATGCCTGCCTTAGGTTGTCCAATAGTACATATGATTCTTACCCATTATCGAATGAGCTGACCTCAAGGTGTCAGCCTCCTGTCTTAGATTGGTACCATTGTAATTGGATCTTACCCGTCACTGACTACAGGTCCAGTATACATCCACACCTGTGGAGAGGTCTTTGTACCAGCGGGCGGGTGAGGCTCTTTGCCTCATCTCTGTTGGCCCCCTAATTTTAGCTGAACAACCATGACAAGCAGAAGGGAGGAAGATACACCAAGGCAATTGATGGCTCTTTTTGAAAAAATTGTACCACCGATGACATCATCAGAGAAATACCCCAACACTACCACACGTCACTGCACCAACAGATAGTTCACAATGCAGGCAGGTGAGTTCACAATGCATACAAGTGATACATAGTCCAGGCAAGTTCTGCAAGCAGTTCAGTGATGGCTATTGCAGAAGCTGTAGATTGGTTTTATCTTTGACTTCACATGCACTGGGATGAAGATAGAAATTCTGGCAACAATGCCTAAAGAAAGAATTATGTAACATTCCAAAAGGCACTAAAAGAAAACAATTTTCTTAACAATTTACATTGTCTAGAAGAGAATTATTAAATATAATGAAAAGAAAAGGTGGATCCAACATGGCGGCGGGCAGAGAGGCTGCGCTTTTAATGCACTCCCAGTGATGGGGTCATAAAGTCGCAAGGATAACTCTTTGATTCTACCAACGGAGATTCTCCTAGCAAAATTCCACTGAAGGGAGACTGCCCGGGAGCTACAAGAATTTTTTTGAAGCGTCTGTGTGACCCGGACGAGTGGGACCCTGCCACTAGACGCGGAGTTCGAGATTCACCAGCCACAGTCTGCGCACCGCGGGCACAGCTGCAGATCCGTCCACCAGCCCGCAGCCAAAGTGACTGGGTCCTGCTAGACGCCGAGACACAGCTTGGCAGGAAGAAGTCTTTAGCCAAGCCTCCACGCGCCAGGAGCTGAGGTGAACTGGGCCGGACCAGTCCCACCCCTCCCCTCGGTCAATCCGGCAAGAAGCCTGGGGCCCACCATAGCAGAGAGGTGACATCATCGGAGTTCGGCCGGCGAAATTCCTTCCCAGCAAATTCCACTTTAGCAGGTGTGTGACTCCCCATACTGATACAAGCAGCCAGGAAACTTCATTGACTTCTCAGGGGTCGTGTCCGTAGGGAAGCAGAGGGGAGCCCAGAACCCAAGGCCCCCATATCACCAGTGGTGACCCCTAAGGTCTTATCCGCCAGTTTACCACAGCACTGAGGATTAAAAGGGGCACTCGGTGGGGCTGCAAGTGTAACTAGATCTCTGGAGAATCACTTCTGGGGAACAGGACCTGGCTGGCAGGCTGACAGGAGGAAGGGGGTTAAGAGCTGGAGAAGTGAAATGGCTCTGGACTGACAAGTCTGAGAGACCCCCAGAAGACGCCCTACAGGGATAGCTCTCGGCAGGTAGAGAGCAGACACTCCGCTTGGAAGGCACAGCTCCGCCTACTGGAAGAGAAGAAGGTGGATCACTAAGACTTTAATTTTTTTGTTGTTGTTGTTGCTGTTGTTGATATTTTTTTCTCTCCTTCTTCTCTCCCTGTTCCTTTCCCCCCTTTTCCTTCTCTCTTTCTATCCCATTTCAAGTTTTATTGTTCTTTTCATTCCCCTCTAATCTATCTCTCCCTCTATCCTTTTTTTCTTTTTAAGAGCACCTTCATTCTCCTACCCCCCAACTCTCATTCCAAGCATTACATCTTTCATTGTGTGTAATTGCCTAAATGCAAATAGGTGAATGTCTCGAGGCTGTCTATAAGACTCCTAAATACCTAGCTACTACCAACACCCTGATCCAATTGCCTGGTAGTATCCACCTTCAGTGGAGCAATCTTCTAAAGTAGCCGAGACATACTAACCATTGTACCACCAGAGCACCCAACCTAAACATATAGTCCTAAGAACAAACAGCAAATCATTATATGCATACAGAACCTAGAAGCCTTATATGAATTAAATGAATCAGCTTTAAAGTACAACAAAGCCCAAAATTTTTAGGCATAATCTTCCACCACAAAAGAGAGACAACAGAGATATACAAAGCCAAAACAAATGTATAGGAGAAAGCAGTTACAAAGCAGTCAAACAGAGCTGGAAAGCAACGTGAACAATATGAAAAAACAAGGGAAAAGGGGGTTACAAACAATGCAGGACAATCTAAATATACAGGAGGACCTAGAAGAATCAGAAATATGGACAGGGAAAGAAATCAAGGCATTCCTAATTCAGATGGAACGGAATATTAGAGAAGACATGAGACAGCAAATCCAAGCATTGAAAGTATATTTTGAAGAGGAACTAACCACACAAATTAAATCCCCAAAGAATGAGCTTTATCAGGAGATAGAGGTGTTAAAAAATAATCAAGTTGTAATCATAGAAATGCAAGAAACCGTAAATCAGATTAAAAGCGCTAATGAGAATATTACAAACAGACTACATCAAGTAGAAGTCAGAACATCAGATAATGAAGACAAAGTATATCAACTTGAAAAGAATATAGTCAACACAGAAAAGATGTGAAATCAAACATATAACACAAAACACAAGTGCACACATAATATAATACATACAACACATGACATAATATTAAAGGCCTTATGACTTTTTACAGGTGAAATCTCCATTGCAATGTCTAAAAACTCTATTGTCCAAAAATAGAACTGATCAGCAAAACATTAACCTAGTTCTGTATGAGCTAAAAAAAAACAAAATAAAACTTCATGATATGAGAAAGGGGAATAATAAAATAGAATTGAAAAAAACATTCTGGTTCTGTCACAGATGTAAGAACAGCCAAACTGGAGTTCTGCATATCAGCTCTTATTGATTTGAGCCAAATCATCTTATTTTTGGTCTGTAGAAATCTCTTTAGTTAATCTCTCTGGAATCCAAATTGGCTACTGTTCTCCCTGTGGAAACACAAAAACAGACGCCGGACTCCAGACAATTACTTGGTCAGGACCTTTCCATTGTCCTGTTAGAATATCCTTCCAAAGTACCTTGGGCTTATGTACATTTTTTGGACATATATGCCTTTCTGCAGCACTAAGCCCTGATGAACCCAAATTTAAAAAGTTTAGAGTAAAAGGGTTATTTTAAGTTTACCTTTGGGGAATATATACCCCTTCCCAATTTGTTCTTTTTGCTTTAATATGTACGTTTTAATAGGTTCTTGGGTTTTCTCATGACTCCAATTCACATAAAAATATCTATACCTGACAGTCAGTAGGCCTCAAATTGGAGAAGCAGAGGTGTATTAAGGGCAGGCCTATTTGATCACACCTGGTTCACAGGAAGGGTGTCCAGGCCACCATGACTTTAGGCAATGAAGGGCAAGAAAGCTTATTTTGGACACTGTCTTGGACTTCGCCACTCATGGAAACCTCCAGACAGAGCGTAGTATGAGAGTGTATATATGGAAGAAAATGAGGACCATGTGGGAGTGTTTTGGTTTTAATTGTGGTCATTTGTGTGGTAGTTGGAAGATATGACTGGGTATACCTGGGCTGAACTCTGGTGTGATTCCCCTTAGAGACTGAGTTCTAGAGCTGACTTAGAGAAGTGTTATCATGAAATATGTTGGGATTTTAGTTGGTCACGCATGAGAGTCGCCCTTGGAAACCGAGATCTAGGCCCAGGTTTGCTTTCCACAGAGCACTGGGAATCTAATCCAGGATATCCCATGGTTATATTCTGAAAGACATGGCAGCCATAGTTGAGAGTCAAAACACACATGTACCTCACATTGTAGACAGCAATAGGTCTGGCTTCCTGTGAAATTTTGGCCACTCTTTGGAAGCCTTGTCTGTGAGATTTCTCCAGAGCTTTCATTGAAATGAGCTTCCTCACCATTTAATTGTTCCTGAATGAAGTTAAACACACAGTGCCTCCAACATCATTCTTGTAAAATGGCTAGATAAATACCATGAAATTTTTGAAATTCCCATGACCATGAAAATGGTGTAGAAAAGAGATGCCAGTAAGTTGGAGCCTGATGTGAAATGGGCCTAGAAAAGTCGTGTGCAGTTGTGTGATAAAATATCTGTGGTGGGCAATGTGGATCTGCCATTGGCTTCCAAATGGCTTGTGACTGACATGGTGCACCCAGCAGACCCTTCTATGTAAAGGCATCTTGTTATGTGGAGAGTTTTCATGGCAATGTTCAGAATCAGATTGCTATGGTTAAGGATGCAAGCTATGTGGGATTGAAGCTTGGTTGGTTCATTATCATGCAGAACCTGACACACCACACGTGACAGAACTCCCTTTAGCACTGTGTCCCAGTTTAACTCCTTGTATTTTGTGAAGCAAATACCAAACTCACATTGCAGCAGCAAGAAACACATCGACAAGTGGAGGATGGCCAGATGGCTTTACAGTCCACACGGAAAGAAATTGCCCGCAGTGGCCACAGTTTACCTACAAAGAGAGAATTCAGCACTGCTGCCTCATGTTCATTAGAAAATAAGAAACCATGTCCTCCAGGTCACTTAGATACATACCTAGCTTTGATGGTCTCTCTACAAAATAAGCTAAAACTCCTGACAACAACAAATATTTCAAGTGCCCAAACTCAGAGGCAGTTTCACCAGAAGTCTTTAGTCCAGAAGAGCTCCATTTTTGTGGAGTATTTACCTGTCCCTTACTTTTGGAAACTCCTCTACCACCTTCAAGGTTGTGAACTCTTGAGCATATTACATTCCAGATATGTATTCACAGATTTTCTAACTCGTCCACTCTAATTGTATTTTACTTGGAGTGAAGGTAAAGTCAAGGCATTGTTCTGGATTAGAGTGGGAAGATTTTTGTGAAGCACATATTTACATACACATTGGATTCATTTTCCTATTTTCAATTCAAAATGCTGAATGCCTGACACTAACGCATACCCTACTAGACTCTGACTACTAATTCTAATATGATGGAGAAAAATAACCCAAACCGAATAGAAATACAAGCAGTTTAGACGAGACATAGTGTATTGCTGGACTTGCCTTTTGCATTATACAGGGTAGGACTTATAAATCTAGTCAATATTTTGTTGAAATAGTTCTCCATGTGTTTTTAAAGTTAACAAATAGATGAATTCCTCTCTGCCTTTCTCTGTAGCCAATTCAGCACATGTTATTTCATATGCACATATTGAATCATACCTGTTATCACATGTACATTCTTGTGAGGTGGCTGACTTTGCAGATACAAATTGGGAGAAGAGATCACTCCACCTAAACACAGTTGGAACTGAAAATTCAACCTATGGGTGAGCTTCGTAGATGAACAACATGATAAATAAAATCATGTTCAGTATAATGAATATTTTTGGATCAGTGGATGATATACATTTCATGATGAATTTCGATTTCCATATATATTGCTACTTTTTAATGTGTGTGTGTGTGTGTGTGTGTGTGTGTGTGTGTGTACACTCTCCAAGTTTTTCATAATATGAAATATATGGGTCTCAATGTACACTCCCTAAATTTATTCGTATTCATGTATGTGGATTTATAATCAAATATTCAAAAGATTATTCTCAGAAATATTCATCCACCTGAAATACATATTTGTTTCCTAGAAATAAAAACTAACTTCTGTGAATGGTGCATACGGATCCTAATATTTCTACAGTAACTGACCCAGTTTAACACCAATGCAAGTAGATAATTATGGAACGTGATGTGTATTTTGATGTTCATTTTTAGTCAACACTTGTACATTACTATTTCTTCAGTTTATGCACATCATAAGATATATATTTCATACACAAGTTAGCAAATTTATTGGCATTTGTTTCACTTTCAATAACTTCATTCTTCAGAACACATGTATTCCTCCATGTTTTTTAACAAGACTTCTTTCTAAACACATTATTTTCGATTTCCATAATCACTTTTGAAGCATAACTCACACACTCTTCATGATGAAATATCACCTTAATATTACCATTAGAAGTATAACTGGTTGGAATGAATGATTTTATATCAACATTAGATTTTCTGTATATTTTCAGATATCAACTCAATCCATTATTTAAAGCGGACCAATTATATTATTTATTCACAGTATGGTCTATTCTTGCATTATCTCTATATTCTTAGACAGATACTACACCACTTTCTACCCCCAATACTCATTTATACGTCTTCAAAATATTGTTCCCAGAAATGGTGGAAGAAATACTCATGTCACCTCATCTACATATACATTTTATCACAGTAATATTCTGGAAAATAAAGCAAAGGTCACACTTATGATTGTACCAAAGTCTAAATTTAAAGTGAGCATGGATTTCTAAAATCATCCATGTCCAGGTTGCCTAATTCTCTCAAATGTCAATCCAATTGTTGACTACATATTTGTTTCTTTCTAAGATTATATATTCAAACTCAACCCTGTTGAAAATGTCTAATCCTATCACTCACTTTACTTTGCCTAATATCCTAATGTCTCTATTGATATCGGCTTTCCTTCATAAATTCCCAGTTCATCATTTTGACTGTTCATTTGTGCTGACATTTACATTCACTCTCTACCTGAAACCCAATTGCTAAATAACTTTTGGTCCAAATCCTATACTCACTCTTCTTTCTGAATCTACCAACTATCTCCCAAATCCTACTGACTATCCTTTTTTGAATGGATGTTCTCTTCGACATTCAATCATTCAAGGTACAAGGTCCGATGCCATTGTGTATTGATTTATCTGAGACATCTGTGCAGGACATAATTCAAAGCTAAGTCTCCCAATCAAGGGCCCAATCCGTTTCTGGGCTTCAAATATTACTTAGATTTCTGTTTTCATACATATATTTCACCTCTATATTTTTATAAATATCACAGATTTCCAATACCATTATTCATCCAGCAAAATGATTCCTAACCCAAATCGAACATGTAATTAACCCAAACCATATACTATTCCCTCATTCTAACTTTATAAAAGAGCAGAGAAAGTGTTGGTCTTACAATATAGGAATGTAGGGGATATACCACCTGCTGAAAACCTCAAAGGTCCATGCAGAAATAATCCCTGGAGAAGATGTAGGCAGCTATTAAGGACCTGAGAGAGCAAAAGTCATCTTCCATGGAAAACAACCCTGTCTGGAGAGGGGTTGTGTCTGACTGAGTGTCTCTGTTCCTAATGTACAGAAGATGGACCAATCCAGGCCTGTGTGCAGAGCTGTTCACGGGTGCCTATGGGTGATATAGTATTCTAACTGGTGAGAGGGTCACGGGAAATAGGGGCAGCATCTATCTCATGGGACCCTTGGAAGCAACTGTTAGGAAAAAGTGGTTGCAAAGGCAGTGACCTCATTCAGTTCCTGAAGGAAGTGACCTCATCTCTATTCCTTGGTGATGGAACTCTCTGAACTTGCGATCCAGGATTCCAGGCACCCAGAGCCAGTCCTAGTCCCAGTCCCAGTGGGCTCATTTGTTTGGATTTTGTAAGGACAGAGTCAGTCTTTCTTGGTATCTATTGATGTGAAGATGGCCAAATGCCAGGAAAGCTTTGAAGACTGGCCTTTCCAGAGAAAGCAAGTAGTGGCTCACCACGGGCTCCTGACAATTTCACAGAGTTGGCCAAAGAGACCAGATCTGAGACAGGACAGGCCATTTTGGAGGTACATAGTAAGGCTCACCAGTGAGAGTACACTCCGAATAGTCACAGACCTACTTGGGGGAAGGCGTTGCCTTTGTGGTTTTTGTTGTGTGTTTGTGGTTTTATCTCATGTTCTGAGAAAAGGTAAGAAAGGCGGTTTGTTTGGTTTGGAGTGAACTGTTTCTAGTAAGTCGTTTGACAAGGCAAGTGTTTCTATGTCTGTGTATCCCAATGTGTCTGTTTTTGTAGACATTAGAAAAGAGAATGCATCAATGGATGTGTCCTGTCTAGTAGAAAGCTTCCCAGCATCAATCCTGCCCAATTTATGAATGGATTGTGGCTTGCATTATCGAAGGGCAACACCTACAAACTTCCTAAGTTCCCATTTTCTTCCTGAATTCTGGCTACACTCAAGAATAGGCTCATGGTTTTGTGTCCAAGATATTTACCACCTCCAAGCTCTGTGATATGGCCATGTACTGGATAGCTGAAGGGAATGGCGAGCATCTCAGAAAACTCAGATATCAGTGTGACCAGTAAAGTCTCAGTGGAGGAACCCCGCTATGGGCCTTTTGCTTACCTATTGTTCTTTTGCCCTGAATGTCAGGAAGGGCTTTGCCTCACGCCACCCCTTTCTGAAGCCTGAAGAAACCAGTTTTCAAATGGAAATGAGAGGGCATCACCTGTGGCTCTTTGCTTAACTGCTTTGGAAAGGGATGTGTCTGAATCAGTCTCTTGGCCCTGTGTGAGGCTGTGGCTTAGATTACCAACACCTGATGGATGTAAAGAAAGATCCCATGTGTGCATACAAAATCAAAATGGCAAAAATTCGCAGTCATTGTAGATGAAGTCTCTCGCCTTTCTCTGTAAAGTTCCTGACCTCCATCAAGGGGAATAGGGATCCTTTGGGTCAAATGAATTCTTCAAAACCATGCAGAGGCAAATCCATAAGTGCTTCGGTTTTTTCTTGACTCCATTTCACATAAAGAATCTAAACGCCAAAGTCAGAAGGCCTCAAATTGGAGAAGTGGAAAAGTATTAATGGCAGACTTATTTGATCACTCCTGGTTCACAAGAAGGTTGTCCAGGCCACCGTGACTTTAGTCACACACACACACACACACACACACACACACACACACACACACATATATATATATATATATATATATATATATATATATATATATACACTCTCCAGATTTTTCAAAATATGAAATATGTGTCTTATTTTACACTCACGAAATTCATTCATATTCATATACGTAAATTTATAATCAACTTTCCAAAGATTATTCTTAGAAATATTCATTAACCATAAAAACATATTTCTTTCCTATACTGAAAAGTAACTTGAGTGAATGGTGAACACAAATCCTAATATTTCTACAGTACCTGACCCAGTTTAACATCAATGCAAGTAGATTCCAATCGGACATAATGTGTATTTTGACGTTCATTTTTATTCAACACTGGTAGATTACTATTTCTTCAATTTATGCACATCATAGGATATATATTTCATCCACAAGTTAGAAAATTAATAGGCATTTGTTTCACTATCAATCATTTTCTGCTTCAGAGCACATGCATTCCTCCATGTTTCTCGACTGGTCTTTTCATGAGAAAAGGGATGGACAAGGCAAGGTAAGGCAACTAAGATAGCACCGAAGACACGGAAACAGTCCTATTTGGTTGCAACCGGATTTAGAGGGCATTGCTTCTGTTGTAATCATTTAATCCCCTGCACCCCAAGTTTAAATTGTTTCAGAATTTTGTACCCAACATGGATGGGAGGGGCTCAGAAGTTCACAATCTGCAGAAGTTTATAAAAAGCAGTTTTTGTTTCTGTTTTTTTTTTCTCTGTTCTGGGCAAGTTAACATTTTAAGGATACCGGGAATGGGGCAGAGCTATTTTCTTCTCTTTTTTTTTTCTCTCAGCCAGATGTTACCATGGAGCCCACTTGGTAACTTCTTTATCTTAGAAATGTAGCCATCTCTGTGAAGCCCCAGCTCAAGGCCAGAGGCCTTGTTTACATATTGCCAGCATTATGACTGACTCTTTCCAAACACATTATTTTCGATTTCCATAATCACTTTTGTAGCAAAACTAACATATCTTCATGATAAACCATAACCCTAATATTAATATTAGATGTATCATTGGTTGGAATGAATGATTGTATATCAATATAAGATTTCTTATATATTTTCAGATATCTATTCAATCCGTTATTTAATGTGGAACCAGTTATATTATTTATTCACTTATGGTCTATTCATGCATTATCTGTATATTCAATGACACAGTGTACACCTCTTTGTACCCCCAATACCCATTTATATGTCTTCAAAATATTGCTCCCAGAAATGGTGGAAGAAACACTCATGTCACCACATCTACATATACATTTTATCACAGTAGTATTCTGGAGACAAATGTAAAGGTCACACTTTTGATTGTACCAAAGCCTAAATGGAAAGTGAGCATAGATTACAAAAAACATCCATGTCAAAGTTGCCTAATGCTCTCAAATGACAATCCTATTGGTGACTACATATTTGTTTCTTCTTAAGATTATATATTCTAACTCAATTCTGTTGAAAATGTCTAATCGTATCACGCACTTTATACTTTGCCTGATTTCGTAATGTCTTTATTGATATCTGCTTTCCTACATATTTTTCCCACTTCATTATTGTGACTGTTCACATGTGCTGACATTTACATTCACTCTCTAACCGAACCCCTATTGCTAAAGATATTGTTTTCCAAATCCTATACTCACTCTTCTTCCTAAACCTACCGACTATCTTCTTAATCTTACCGACTATCCGTTTATGACTGGATTTTCTCTTCTACATTCAAACATCCAAGTAATGTTCCTGCAAGCGTCGGTGGAAGAGATCACCAAGATAGTGTCTCATGCAACAGCAAGGGGTTAATTGGGGGTCCAGCAAGCTGGGGCTCAGAGCTCACATGAATAGAGCAGAGAGCCCTGAGAACAGCTTAAGCAGAGCTTATATACTTTCCTTGGAGAGGGCAGGGATGGAAATTTATTGATGGGTCAGAGCGAGTGGGTGGTTAGTGTGAAACTGGGTGAGGGAATACATTCTGCAATTTGGCAGTTGGGGACAGCACAATCTGGGAACAAGATTACAAACAGTTCTCAATATTTCAACAGTGTTTTGTTAAGCATACAGAAAAACAGGAAGTTACAAGTACCTTTTTTATTAACCTTTCATTCCCCACTTCTTCTTCTTGCTACTTTTAATCATAAAGGTGATTATTGGGACGTGTCACATTCTATGTCTGCTAGTGGGGTATTACCATAAGTTTAACTTATCCAATTTGAGCTTGGAGAAAAGAAATTACATGGTTGAGCAAACAGGGTTTTATAGTTAGCAATAATATGAGGATTATTATTGGACAGGCCAGGGTTGATAAAAGCGTAGATAAGCAGGGGGACTGTGTGAACCAGACTCAAACCACCCTTTTTGGGCCTCTCTCTCTCGTTGACGCTTTTCAAGGCATCCTTTTATTTTACTCAAAGGTTTTTTTTACAACCTCAGTATGGTCGGCATCAAAACAACATTCTTACATCAATGCAGCACAAAGGCCCCCTTCTCTCATGAAGAGGAGGTCCAACTCTCAACTGGAGTGTAAAACAACTTCAGAGAGACATGTAAAAGATTCCTGCAAAGCTGTGATGGAGGTTTCTATTATCTTTAAGTTTTGGTCTCTTGCTGCTTCTATTTGGGTCATTTGTTGTGTACCATGGAGCAGGGCAGTGGTTCCTGTGACTACCACTGCCGCAACTCCAATTCCTAATATGATGGCTAAAGTGAGGGATATATGTTCCCAGTGGAACCGGGTTGTATGCCCCCGTGTTTGAACTTCAAATCAACCTGGGTCATTATAGAGCAATCTGGGAGACATCTTCACCATTACACAATTAATCACATCTGTTGACCATTTCATGAAAACATGAACAATGTTTAAGTATATAGAATTATACTGTTGTAGGGACGGACAAGGCACGGCACTTAAGATAGCACCAAAGACAGGGAAACAGTCCTATTTGGTTGCAACCGGATTCAGAGGGCATTGCTTCTGTTGTAATCAATTAACATCCTGAACCCCAAGTTTAGGTAGTTTCAGAATTTTGTACCCAACATGAAAGAGAAGGGACTCAGAAGTTCACAGTCTGCAGAAATTCACAAAAAGAAGCTTTTTTTTCTGTTTTCTCCTTTATTGTGGGCAAGTTAACTTTTCAAGGACACCTGGGAGGCAGAGAGCTTTTTTTTCCTTTTCTTTTATCCCCCTGCCAACTGTTACCATGGAGCCCAGTTTGGAAATTTTTATCTTAGAAATGTAGCCATCTCTGTGAAGCCCCAGCTCAAGGCCAGAGGCCTTGTTAACATATTCTGTGAAAAACTATTAAGGGGGTGTCTAGCTTAGGAGTGCTGATTTTTCCAGCCAGTAGCCAAGTAGAAAAGGGCAACAGAAAAAGAGGAAGTTAATCTACACTGAACTCATTTATAGAGACTCTTTTGCTGAAAGTCCTAAAGTCAGCCATGGTGAAGACTTCTGGAGAAGTTCAGTGAAGATTTTTCTGTGGGCCTGGTACAGAGGGGGAAGACGGGGAAAGCGGGGGGTGAGAGCAGCTCCGTGGATCTGAGAATAAGGAAGGAGAGATGTAAAGGAATAATGGGAAAGGGGTTTGGGATTTTCCTAGCAACATAAATTGAGCAGTAGAATCGGTAGAGCAGAAAGGAAGACGGGAGTGAGTATCCCAAAAAGCCTGTGAGGGACTTTAAATTCTTAGTAACCTGTTTTCAGTGATGACAAAGCAACTTTAAAGGCCATTTTCATTACATCTTCGATAGGTGTCTGAGGGCTCTCCTAAGCTGGTTTGAGCTTTGGGTTAAGTGGTAAGAGGACCTGGTGGGACCCGGTGTGGGCACTGACAAGAAAAGAGAGAAGTGAGTGGATGGATGGGTACCTCAGTACCTGCTACCTCAGCAAGAGGGCAATGCTCTAAGAACCGGCGGAGGTTTCGGTTTTTGATCTAGTAATTGGAGAAGAGAAATCAGGTTTGCTGAGGTGGGACTGACAGCAGAGAGTCTGGAGCAGAAGGCTGAGTTTGAGGAACTATTGGAGAAGCATAGTTCAGGATGTGAGCGAAAGAGGAAAAAGGCCTTCACATAGGGGAATTTCCTTTCACCCTTTTGAGCACTTGCAGAAGTTAAAAAGGTCACACAGAATTTGAGGATCTAGAGACTCCTCTGTTGGCCATCAGTTTGGGTTTTCTAAGTGGTAATATGGCCAATGCTGTGTACTGAATTTGATGAGGATTTTGGGTTCCACCAGGCAGCCCCTGTATGCTCAAATCCCCATGACTTACAGAAGAAGTCGGCTTTTCCCCCACACAGCCGTGGCGGTTTGTGGCTTTGATAGTCTGCCGGGCAAACATACTAATATAGGCTAGCCAACCTGCATCTGGCTTGCCTGTCCCTACAACCATAATGTTTGTTTCCATTATCTATGGTATGGAAAGGATTTAATGGAATTTTAGTGAGATCCTCTTCATCAGGGATATCCTAATAGGAAAGACCTATAGCCAGCTGACAAATGTCTGGGTGGAGAGATGGCCACCAGGTCCCTAAGGGGGCTGTATGCAAGATAGACCATACTTCTTGTCTAGTAGTATTTGTGATCAGCCATCGCTGCTGAAGCAACTGATGAGCGTTAGGACTACGGGTGGCCAAGGAGAGAGTCTATAGCCTTACCCACGTGGCGAATATGCAATTTGAAAGGGTTAACAGTCTTTTCCAGTTTTCAGTCAGAGTCTGGACATGGCACAGGCTTGAGATGAGAGGCATGGATCCAGGAAGTGATTCCCTCTACTTTTACTGCTGTAGGTGTTATAAGTAGCACCTGGAATGGTCCTTTCCAGCGGGGTTCCTGGGATGACACCTGATGTCATCTTATGTAGAGGAAGTCTCTTTCTTGATATCAATGTGGATTCCCCTCGTCCCCAGGTTGGAAGGCAGTGGCCAGCTGTTTCCACAGGTATAGCTGAGTTCTTACAAGAGATTTAAGTATGTCAAGCAAGGGTGTGTGGAAGGGATTCTTAGGTCTTAGAGTCGGGGTTAGGTCTCTTAGTGTAGGAAGGGCCCCATAGAGAATTTCATAGGGGGTGAGGTTACACAAAGAAAGAAAGGGAGTATTTCTTGCATGAAACAGTGCATAAGGCAGAATCATAGTCTAATCTTTTATGCCGGTCTCTAAGCTTAATTTTGTTAAGGTCTCTTTAATGGTTCTATTTATTTTTTTTAAGTGTCCTGAGCTCTGGGGTCTATAAGCACAATGTAACTTCCAATTAATCCCCAGGGTCCTGGCTAACCCCTGATTTACCTGGCCCATGAAGGCTGTTCAATTATCAGACCATATTAAATTAGGCAGGACGTGTCTTTGATAAATATCTTTCAGGATCTTCTTGACCACAATTTGTGCCGGTTTTCTTTTCTTTTTTTTTTTTTTTTTGGTGGGAAAGGCTTCAATCCATCCTGAAAATGTATCTACAAAGACTAGGAGATATTTAAGTCCATACCTTGCTGGCTTAATTTCAGTAACGTCCACTTCCCAGAATTGTCCTGGTCTGGTTCCTCATAGGTGCTTTCCTGCAGGAAGCTTGGAAGGGTAAGCATTAACCAATTGACAGAACTGACAGGCTTTTGTTACCCATTCAATTATTTCCTTTCACTGTGAGTGAATTAGTCTAAAACTCTGTTCTTGATCCTACAGTAATGCCGGCAGTTTTTTTGAACCAAGTTGATTGAGTTGATGTACATTTTTAATGTAGTATAGGGCTTTCTGAAATTGCAGGCTGGGCTCAGTGAAGTTGAGGAGTTCAGTGTCAGTGTTCTTAGATGTTATCAAAAGCTTGCTGGTGCTCAAGGGTCCATTGGAATTGGGCATTCTCATTTAACAGCGGGTATAAAGGAGCAGCTAAGAACACAAACCCAGGTCCATAACCTGCTAAAGCCAGCAGTCCCAAGAAACTCTCTATGTTGTCTCCTGTTAAATGGGGGTGGTATCTGCACAACGGTTTGTTTTCTGGGCTCAGTGAGCCATCATTTACCGCGCCTAAGGAAATACCCCAGGAAGATTACTTCTTGCTTGCAAATTTGGGCCTTTTTGTCCAAAGCTCTCTACCCAAGTTGAGCAAGCTCAGATAATAGTGCTTGGGTCTCAGACTCACAGTTTTCTTTGGTGTTGGCTGCCAGTAGCTGGACATCCACATATTGAAGCAGAATGACTTCGGGGTGCGTAGTTCTGAAGTTGTAGAGATGTCTGTGAAGGGCTTCATCAAAGAGAGTGGGGGAGTTTTTGAACCCCTGTCGAAGTCTAGTCCAAGTTAGTTGACAAGACGTTCCGGTTTCTGGGTCTACCTACTCGAAAGCAAACAGCAACTGACTATCTTTATGCAGAGGCAAGCAAAAGAAAGCATCTTTTAAGTACAGAACAGTATAGCATTTTCACTCGGCCACAGCAAAGAGGTTATTGGGGGTCCAGCATGCTGGGGCTCAGAGCTCACTTGAATAGAGCAGAGAGCCCTGAGAACAGCTTTAACAGAGCTTATATACTTTTCTTGGAGAGGGCAGAATGGGAAATTTATTGATGGGTCAGGGCGAGTGTGCGGTTTGCATGCACCCGGGTGAAGGAGTATATTCTGCAGTTTGGCAGTTGGGGACAGCACATCCTGGGAACAAAATTAGCAAACAGTTCTCAAGATTTCAACAGTGGTTTGTTAAGCATACAGAAAAACAGGAAGTGACAAGTGCCTATTAACCTTTCACCAAAGCAAAATGGAAAGTGAGCATTGATTACTAAAAGCAACCATGTCCAGGTTGCCTAATGCTCTCAAATGTCAATCCTATTGGAGGCAACATATTTCTTTCTTCCTAAGATTATATACTCAACCTCAACCATGTTGAAAATGTCTAACAATATTACATTATACTTTGCCTGATTTCCTAATGTCTCTATTGATATCTGCTTTCCTACATATTTTCCCCAGTTCATCATTGTGACTGACTCTTCATATGTGCTCATATTTATGTTCACTCTCTACCCAAAACCCTATTGCTAATGAAACTTTCGTTCAAATCCTATATTCACTCTTTTTTCTAAACCTACTGACAACCTTCCTAATCCTGCCGACTATTCCTTTTTGACTGGATGTTCTCTAGGACATTTAATCATCCAAGGTAAAAGGTCCTTTGCCATTGCACATCGATTTATCTGAGATATCTGTTCAGAACATAATTCAAAGCAAAGTATCTCACTAAAGGGCCCATTGCCCTTCAGGGCTTCAAATCGTACCTAGATTTCAGGTTTCATACTTATATTTCACCTATATATTCTTGTGAATATCGCAGGTTCCCAATACCATTATTCATCCCGCAGAATGTTTCCTAACCCAAATAGAATATGTTATTAACCCTAACCATACACTGTTCCCTCAATCTAACTTCACAAAAGAGCAGGGACAGAGTTGGTCTTACAATACAGGAATGTAGGGGATCTTTCACCTGCTGAGAACCTCAAAGTTTGATGAGAAATGATCCCTAGAGAAGATGTAGCAGCTATGAAGGACCTGAGAGAGCAAAAGTCATCTTCCATGCCAAACCACCTGTTCAGGATGAAGTGATGTGTCTGAATTAGCCTCTCTCCTACTGATATAAAGAAGATGGACCAAACCAACCCTGTGTGGAGAGCTTCTCCTTGGTGTCTATGGTTGATATACCATTCTAACTTCTGAAAGTGTCACAGGAAGTAGGGGCAGCCTCCATCTCAAGGGACCCTTGGAAACAAGTGTTAGGACAAAGTGGTTGCCAAGGCAGTGACCTCATTCCCTTCCTGTTGGAATTGACCTACCTCACTTCTTTGGTGATGTAACTCTCTGAACTTGGGATCCAGGAAGCCAGGCACACAGAGCCAGTCCCAGTCCCATTCCCAGTGGACTTACTTGTTTGGATTTACCAAGGAGAGAGTTTGTCTCTCTTGGTACCTAATGGTTTGAGGATGACAAAATGCAAGTAGAGCTCTGAAGATGGGCCTTTAATGAGAAAGCAGGTAGTGGTCAGCACAGGCTCCATACAACTTCACAGAGATGGACAAGAAGGCCAGACCTGAGACAGGACAGGCCATTTTGGGGGAACATAGTATGGACCACCAGTCAGAGGACACTCTGGATAGTCACAGACTTACATGGGGGAAGGAGGTGACTTTTTGATTGTGGGTGTGAGTTTGGGGTTTTGTCTCATGTTCTGAGAATAGGTAGGAAAGGTGGTTTGTTTGGTTTAGAGTGGACTGTTTCTAGAAAGTCCTTTGACAAGGCGACTGTGTCTGTGTCTGTGTATCCCACTGTGTCCTTGGTTGTACATATTAGAAAGCAGAATAGATCAATGGATGTATCCTGTCTAGTAGAAAGCTTCCCAGAATTCATCCTGCCCATTTTAGGAAAGGACTGTTGGTTGCTTTTCGATGGGCAACACCTACTATCTTCCTAAGTTCCTGTTTTCTTCCTGAATTCTGGCCACTCTCCAGAATAGGCTCATGTTTTTTTGTCGAAGATATGTACCACATCCAAGCTCTGTGACATGGCCATGTACTGGATAGCTGAAGGGGAATTGCAAGCATCTCACAAAACTCAGAAATCATTGTGACTAGTAAAGTCTCAATGGAGAAACCCTGCATTGGGATTTGCTGACTTATTGTTCTGTTACCCTGAAGTCAGGAAGGTCTTTGCCTCAGGCCACCCCTTTGTGAATTTTGAAGAAAAAAGTTTTCAAATGGAAGTGAATGGGCATCACCTGTGGCTCTTTGCTTAACTGCTTTGGAAAAGTATGTGTCTGAATCAGCCTTGTGGCTCTGTGTGAGGCTGTGGCTTAGATTATCAGCTCCTGATGGATCTAAAGAAAGATGCAATGTGTGCATCCAAAACCAAAATGGCAAAAAGATCAGTCATTGTGGATGAAGTCTCTCGCCTTCCTCTGTAAGTTTCCTGACTTCCACCAAGTGAGAATAGGGATCATTTGGGTCAAATAAGTTCTTTCAAGCGCTGCAAAGTTGCTTTTGTTTCCTAATTACTCCAAATCACATAAGGAATCTAAACCTGACAGTCAGTAGGCCTCAAATTGGAGAAGCAGAGCAGTATTAAAGGAAGAACTATGTGATCAATCCTAGTTCACAGGAAGGGTGTTCAGGCCACCCTGAGGTTAGGCAAATGAGGGGCAAGGGAGCTTATTTTGGACACTCTCTTGGGCTGCGCCATTCATGAAAACCTCTAGCCAAAGGGTATAATGAGTGTATATATGTAAGAAGTTGAGTGCCATGTGAGAGTGATTTGGTTTTAATTGTGGTCATTTGTGTGGCAGTTGGAAGAGATGACTGGGTCCACCTGGTTTTGAACACTGGTGTGATTCTCCTCAGAGACTGAGTTCTGAAACTGACCTCAGAGAAGTAATTGCTTTGGAAAGAGATGTGTCTTAATCAGGCTCTTTGCCCTGTGTGAGGCTGTGGCTTAGATTATCAGCAACAGACGGATCAAAACAATGATCCCATGTGTGCATCCAAAACCAATATAGCCAAAAGAGCAGTCATTGTGAATGAAGTCTCTCACCTTCCACTGTAAGGTTCTGAAAGAATAAAAGAAATTGAAATCGAAATGTAATGAACCAGGTTTTGTAAAGTTTCCAAGTTGCACTCAGAACCTGAAATTCCTGTGGCAGTTAAGACAATTCCTGGAACTGCCCATTAGATGTGTGTTGAAATCTTCCCTGACCACCTAGTTACTTAACAACCCCTTCCCAGAAGCCGTGCATCTCACCACGTATACATCTCAGGGCTTCAACCAATCAGTTTAAATGTATACCCCTTCTGAGGGCTGACCAATCACCCCCTGCCCCAACTTTTCCCGCCAATGAATGTGCTAATCATGTTTTAGAGTTGTTATTTCATTTTCCCGTGGTACATGATGATTTCCTAAAGGAGGCTATGATGTAGGTAAAGTCCCTGAGCTCTCTAAAGAATGTATATAAACTCTGCTCAAGTTGTTCTCGGGGCTCTTTGTTCTTTGCTCCTCTGAAGGGAGCTCTGAGGCCTAGCATTCTGGACCCCCAATAAACCCTTTGCTGATGCATGAGAAATCCTCTTTGTTGTCTTTTCCTTTGATGTTCGCAGCACCTTTTCATCTGGAGGCCCCAGGTGAGATATCCGGGAGCGGTGAATGGAAGACCTCAAGGGAGTCCTCTCGGGGTAAATAAGGTGCCTCTTTCTGGTTTCGGGTTTCAGGCTAGGGCGTGGCAAAGTGGCTGTTGGTGAAGAGCATTAGCTCTCTCCTATGGTGTGACAGACGTGTCACAGAGCCAAGATCACGTCCCTGAGGGACACTCCGGAGGACTAGGGAATTCAAGGAATAGTAGTTTCCTCAACTCGGTTATGTTTTGCTTCAGGATTTGATTTGCCAGCCCATCAGGTTTTGCCGGTAACTCAGTTTTGGTCATTGTTCTGAACTCATGTTGAGTTTACTGTCTGTTTTTATTGTCTAACCCATCAATATTTTCCAGTTACTCAGTTCAAATCTTTGTCTTGGACTCATGTTAAACGTTTACTGTTTGTCTTTGTGTTGTGTTTGTGTCTTCAATGTCCCTGTTTGAGTAACTCCCATTATGGGACAAAGCACTTCCTCTTCTCTGTCCCTGACCCTTGATCATTGGACTGATGTCCGCTCAAGGGCCCAGAATCTTTCTTTTTCAGTAAAACACCGTACCTGGCAGACTCTCTGTGCTTCAGAATGGCCCATCCTCGAATTCAGATGGCCCCAGAAGAATCCTTCCACTTTCCTCTAATCCGAAAATTCAGAGATATTGTCATTCAGCCGGGGCCACGTGGCCACCCAGATCAACAGCCATATACTCCTTCCCCAACATTCCTATCATTCAAACTTTCCGCTCCTCTCCCTCTTCCTTCCATTCTCCCTGAGTCACAAGACTGGACACTCCACCCCCTCCTTATTGTCTACTCTCCCTCCCCAACCCCCAACACAGTTCCTGATGATCCTCCCACCGCTGACTCAGCCTCTCCACTGCTAGAGGCAATTGGGCCAGACCCAAGCCCTCCAGGGGACTTCCCCACAGCAGCAGCAACCCCTCCTCCCCTGGAGGAAGATGGGCAACCTAAAAGAACCCACCGGCGATGGATAATAGAAAACTCAGAAGCCCCTGTGATGCTCTCTCTCCATCCCTATGGGCCCATGAACCGACCCAACTGGGACCCCAACACCTTTGAAGGTAGGAAGCATCTGTCCACTTATCGCTGGGCTCTAATAGCGGGTCTCAGAGTGGCCGCCAGAGAGCCGACCAATTTAGCCAAGGTAAGAGAGATTATCCAAGGGCCTAATGAGTCTCCCTCTATGTTTCTGGAGAGAATTATGGAAGCATATAGAAAATATACTCCTTTTGATCCTCAGGCAGATGACCAAAAGGCATTTGTTACAATGGCCTTTATTGAGCAGGCTGCCCAAGATATTAAGAGAAAGTTACAATGTCTAGATGGGTTACAAAATACGACCTTAAGAGATTTAGACAGAGAAGCTGAGAAAGTATATTATAAGATATATATTATAAGTATATATTATAAGTATATAAGTATATTATAAGAGAGAAACTGAGGAGGACACGGAACAGAGGAGAGAGAAGGAAAGGGAAGAAAAAAAGGATGAAAGGAGCAAAAGGCAGACAAAAGCATTGGCTAAGATTTTCTTCACAGCAGCAAATACGCCAGAAATTAAAAAGCAGGGAGTCAGAAAGGGATACTTGGGCCCACGCCAAAGGCTTTCCCTGGCCTCAGATCAATGTGCCTACTGTAGAGAAAAAGGACACTGAGTCAAAGAGTGCCCCAAAAAGAAGAAGCCACAGCAGCCCGCCATGCTGACTCTAGAAGAGGACTAGGAATGTCAGGACTCGGATCCCCTCAGGGTAACATTTGAAGTGGAGGGGCCTCCAGTGAACTTTGAAGTGGATACAGGAGCAGTATACTCAGCCTTTAAGGCTTCACTGGGCCCCATATCAAATAAATGGTCCCTAGTTCAAGGGGCTAATGGCACTACTTATCGGGCTTGGACAACTAAGAGGATTATGGAAGTAGGAAAATGTAAAGTCCACCACTCTTTCCTAGTAATCCAAGAATGCCCAGCCCCATTGATGCACAGGGATCTGTTTACCAAACTCGGGGCTAGAGTAACCTTTAACCCTGATGGTCCCCAAGTGGATGTTCTAAAACCTTCAGTAAAAACTCCCATAGTCACAGAATTGACTATGTCCATAGAAGATGAACATCAACACTTCGTGCCCCCTAGGACTGATCAAAGAGGCAAACTACAACAGAAATGGATAAAAGATTATCCTAATGCCTGGGCAGAAACTGCTGGGTTAGGTCTAGCCATAAAACAACCTCCAATAGTAGTAGAATTAAAAGCCTCTGCCTCTGCAATCAGTGTTAAACAATATCCTCTAAGCAAAGAAGCTAAGGATGGGATAAGTCACCATATTCAGAAATAATTGGCCCTTGGGGTCCTAAGGCCCTGTCAATCAGCCTGGAATACCCCCCTGCTACCAGTAAGAAAGCCAGTAACTAGGGACTACAGTCCTGTTCAAGACCTAAGAGAGATCAACAACAGAGTGCAGGACATTCACCCCACAGTACCCAATCCATATAATTTGCTTAGCACTCTGAATCTGGACCGGGAATGCTACACTGTGCTGGACTTAAAAGATGCTTACTTCTGCTTGCCCCTACATAAGGACAGTCAGTTGCTGTTTGCTTTCGAGTGGATAGACCCAGAAACTGGAACATCTGGCCAAGTAACCTGGACTAGACTCCCACAGGGGTTCAAACCCCCCCCCACTCTCTTTGATGAAGCCCTCCACAGGGACATAAACGACTTCAGAACTGCACACCCCGAAGTCACACTACTCCAATATGTGGATGATCTGCTACTGGCAGCGGACACCAAGGAAAACTATGAGTCTGGGACCCAAGCACTATTATCCGAGCTTGCTCGGCTTGGATATAGGGCTTCTGCCAAAAGGCCCAAATTTGTCAGCAAGAAGTAATCTTCCTGGGTTATTCTCTTAGGGGTGGCAAATGATGGCTAACTGAGAACAGAAAACAAACCATTGTGCAGATACCACCCCCATCTAATAAGAGACAACTCAGAGAGTTTCTTGGGACTGCTGGATTTTGCAGGTGATGGATTCCTGGGTTCGCCTCTCTGGCTGCCCCTTTATACCCGCTGATAAAGTGGAATGCCCAATTCCAATGGACCCCTGAGCACCAACAAGCTTTTGATAATGTCAAAAAAAGGTGCTGCTATCTGCTCCAGCCTTAGCACTCCCAGATATAGATAAACCCTTCACTCTCTACATCGAGAAAAAGAAAGGAATAGCATGGGGAGTGTTCACTTAGACTTTGGGACTTTGGAAAAGGCCGGTAGCATTCTTATCAAAAAAACTGGACCCAGTGGCTACTGGGTGGCCCCGTTGCTTAAGAGCTATAGCAGCGGCAGCGCTTCTAATAAAAGATGCTCATTAATGAACGTTGGGACAGAAGCTATCCATTATAGCCCCCCATGCCCTGGAGAGCATCATCTGTCAACCTCCAGATAGGTGGCTATCAAACTCCAGAATAAACTACTACCAGAGCCTCTGGATTAGCAAAGACAGAATAACTCTTAGACCTTCTGCTCCACTCAACCTGGCTGCCAGAAGAATCATCAGGACCTGTCGCTCATGAGTGTCAACACATACTGGCAGAGGAAACCAGTATAGGACGAGACTTGAAGGATCCAGCCACTGCCTCACCCTGAAGTCGTATGGTTTACGAAAGAGAGCAGCTTCCTCCAAGATGGTATGTGGTGGGCTGGAGCAGCAGTAGTTAGCAAAACTAATGTCATCTGATCCTCTGGTCTCCCAGAAGAGACATCAGTCCAAATGGCAGAACTGATTGCCCTTACGAAAGCATTGGAACTAGCAACAGGCAAAAGGGCCACCATATACACTGATAGCCACTATGCATTTGGCAATGCTAATGTGCACAGGGCTATTTACCAGCAAAGGGGGCTATTAACCTCCACTGGGAAAAAAATAAAGAACAAAGTTGAGATTCTCCACCTTCTCTCAGCAGTGAAGGGCACTAAGGAACTAGCTATAGTGCACTGTCCAGGGCACCAGAAGGGAAACGACCTCGTTGCAGTTAAAAACAGAAGGGCAGATGAGGAAGCTTAATTGGCAGCCCTAAACGGAGTGACTCTGTTAACTTTTTCCACACCAGGGGGATCAACATTCAGGAGACTTGGCCACACTGGAACATTCAGGCAACTTATCATCTGAGGAGACAGATGCAGAACTCTGGGACCCTACAGAGCCAAGTTTACAATTTCAAAAAGCCCACCTTTATGTCAAAGACGTACACTAGCTCACCCACTTAAGCTCAAAGAAGTTATAGGCACACTTAAAGGACCGAAGAAAGGATTTTTTATTGACTGACTTACAGAGGAAAGAAATAGCTTAGAAGGTGACTAGAGCTTGTCAAGTCTGCCAATTAGTTAATGCTTACCCATCCAAGCTTCCTGCAGGGAAGCGCTTACGAGGAACCAGACCAGGACAATTTTGGGAAGTGGACTTTTCCTGAAATTAAGCCAGGAAGGTATGGACTTAAATATCCCCTAGTCTTTGTAGATACTCTTTCAGGATTGGTTGAAGACTTCCCCATGAAGAACGAAACGGCTCAGACGGTGCTCAAAAAGATTCTAGAAGACATTTTTCCAAGGTTTGGCCTGCCTAAGGTAATAGGGTCCAATAATGGACCTGCATTTGTTGCCCAGGTAAGTCAGGGATTCACCAGGACCCTGAAGATTAATTGGAAGTTACATTGTGCTTATAGATGCCAGAGCTCAGGACAGGTAGAAAAAAATGATTAGAACCATCAAAGAGAATTTAAAGAAATTAAGCTTGGAGACCTGCATAAAAAAATTGGACTATGCTCCTACCTTAAGCACTGTTTCGTGCAAAAAGTACACCCTCTGCCTCTTTGTGTAAACTCACCACTTATGAAATTCTCTATGGTGCCCCTCCTTTACTAAGGGACCTAACCCCAACTCTGAGACTTAATGATTCCTTTCACACCCCCTTGCTTGACAGACTTAAAGCCCTTGAACAAACACAGCACCCAGCGATACCTGTGGAAACAGTTGGCCAGTGCTTATCAGCCTGGAGACGAGGGAACCCCACATCGATATCAAGTGGGAGTCTTCGTCTACGTGAGACGGCATCAGGTATCATCCCTGGAACGCCGCTGGAAAGGACAATACCAGGTGCTGCTTATAACACTTACAGTGGTGAAAGTGGATGGAATCACTTCCTGGATCCATGCCACCCATCTCAAGCCTGCACCCTGTCCAGCCTCCGGCTGGAAACTGGAACAGACTGGTAACCCTCTCAAGTTGCGTGTCCGTCGTGTGGGTAAGGCTATGGATTCTTCCCCTGACCACCAGCAGTCCTAATCACCATCAGCCTGTTCAGCAACAATGGCAGCTATAAATCCTACTGGGCAAGTAGTGTGGTCTATTTCACATACAGCCCTCTTATGGACTTGGTGGCCATCTCTCTACCTGGACATTTGTCAGCTTGACATAGGCCTCTCTGACTGGGATCTCCCTGACATAGAGGACTTCACACAGATCCCACTCAAACCCAAACCAGGGCAACATAGACCACCTTACCCCATGAATTATGGATATCATCTTCCCCAGCTCAGGTGTAAACTAGCCAGTCTTGATTTTTATGTGTGCCCAGCTGATTTCTTAAGTCACAAACAGGCCCAAACCTGTGGAGGACCCAGTGACTTTTATTTAAGATCTTGGGGTTGTGAACAAACGGGAGCTACATGGTTGAACCCAAACTCCGCAGACAGTATCATTCAGGTAGGAAAAAATGACACCTGGATTGATCCCAAGAAATGTGCCACTAGCCAAGTTGTGTCAAAAACTCGCTGAGGAAAGAATAGTCTATGTTACCCCCTCAATATAACTTTCACTTCCAAAAAAAGGGGCTACCTCAGAACAGCATGGTCTATGGGAAATACATGGGAAATGCGATTCTATATTTATGGCCCTCGTTATGACTTTGGTCACTGGTTCACCATCCTGCTTAAAAAGGAAGAAAATCCCACAGCAATAGGGCCCAATCCCCTCAAGCCAGGAATTAAGCCTCCAAAACCTCCCATGCCTAGATCTACCAGAACCCCTCAACCATCTCATACTTCCCAGTTTCCATCTTTGCCTACTTCCCCAGTCCAGAGTACAGCTGACTCCTGCCCCTGGGAACTAATTAAAGGAACCTTAATTGTACTGAACTCCACACAGTCAGAACTCCTTGCATTTCAACCCATGTATTTGACAGCTTTGTAAATTATTGTTTAATGGTGCAGATACTTCCCAGGGTGGTTTATTATGATGCAGAATCATTTTAAGGTCTACTAGGGGGACAAACAACCTGATTTTGCTGGCATCCAGTGTCCCTTACTATAGCCATCCTATTGAGGATAGGAGCTGCTGCAGGAGTGGGTACAGGAACAGCTGCTATGATCCATGGGTCACAACAAATGGCCTGATTAGAAACAGCAATAGATCAAGACTGGAATACATTAGAGACCTCCATCACAGTGCTGTAGGAATCCTTAAACTCTCTCTCTGAAGTTGTTTTACAGGACAGGCGAGGATTAGACCTCCTCTTCATGAGGGAGTGGGGCCTCTGTGCTGCACTGAGAGAAGAATGTTGTTTTTATGCTGACCATACTGGAGTTGTAAAAGAATCCATGAGTAAATTGAGAAAATGCCTTGAAGAGCGCCAGAGAGAAAGGGAGATTCAACAAGGGTGGTTTGAGTCATGGTTTACCCAGTCCCCCTGGTTAACTACACTCCTATCAGGCTTAGCTTGACCCCTGATCATCCTTATGGTGTTGCTAACTTTGGGACCTTGTTTGCTTAACCGCATAGTTTCGTTTCTCCAGGCTCAAATTGGGAAGGAAAAACTCATGGTAATCAGACAGAAATACGCTCCACTGGCAGAAATAGAGTGTGAGACCCCGCAATAATTATGATTCATTACTTTTAAGATTAAATGTAGTAAGAAAAAGGAGTGGGAAATGAAAGAATAAAAGAAATTAAAATTGAAACATAAAGAACCAGGTTTTGTAAAGTTTCCAAGCTGCACTCAGAACCTGAAATTCCTGTGGCAGTTAAGACAATTCCCGGAACTGCCAATTAGATGTGTGTTGAAATCTTCCCTGACCACCTAGTTGCTAAACAACCCCTTCCCAGAAACCGTGCAGCTCATCACGTATACATCTCAGGGCTTCAACCAATCAGTTTAAACGTATACCCCTTCTCAGGGCTAACCAATCACCCCCTGTCCGACCTCTTCCTGCCAATGAATGTGCTAATCATGTTTTTGGGTTGTTATTTGATTTTCCTGTGGTATGTTGATTTGCTAAAGGAGGCTATGATGTATGCAAAGTCCCTGCCCTCTCTAAAGAATGTAAATAAACTCTGCTCAAGTTGTTTTTGGGGCTCTTTGTTCTTTGCTCCTCTGAAGTTAGCTCTGAGCCGCAGCATGCTGGACGCCCAATAAACCTTTTGCTGTGGCATGAGACAGTCTCTTGGTGGTCTTTTCCTCCGACTTTTGACCGACCTTTTTACCTATGAAAGACCTGAGAGAGCAAAAGTCAAATCCATGTCAACTTCCATGTAAAACATCCTGGTCAGAATGAAGGAATGTGTCTGAATCAGCCTCTCTCTTCTTAATGTAGATTAAATGGACCAAACCAGGCCTGTGTACAGAGCTGTTCCCAGATGCCTATGGTTGATATACCATTCTAACTTGTGAAAGTGTCACAGGAAGTAGGGGCAGCCTCCATCTCATGGGACCTTTGGAAGCAACTGTTAGAACAAAGTGGTTTTCCATCACAGTGACCTCATTCAGTTCCTGAAGGAAGTGACCTACCACACTTCCTTGGTGATGGAACTTTCTGAACTTGGGATCCAGGAAGCCATGCACCCAGAGCAAGTCTTAGTTTCAGTCCCAGTGGTCTCAATTGTTTGAATTTACCAAAGACATAGTCAGTGTTTCTTGGTACCTACTTATGTGATGATGGCCAAATTTCAGGAGAGCTCTGAAGAGTGGCTTTTTCTGAGAAAGCAGGTAGTGGCTCAACCATGGCTCCTGACAACTTCTAAAAGTTTGAAAAGAAGACCAGATCTGAGATTGGACAGGCCATTTCGTGGGAACATATTATGGCTCACCAGTCAGAGGACACTCAGGATAGTCACAGCCATACTTGGGGGAAGGAGGTGCCGTTGTGGGTGTCGGTGTGAGTTTGTGGTTTTGTCTCATGTTCTGAGAATAGGTAGGAATGGCGGTTTGTAGGTTTGGACTGGAAAGTTTCTAGAAAGTCGTTTGACAACACGAGTGTTTCTATGTCTGTGTATCCCACTGTATCCGTGGTTGTAGACATTTGAAATGCGAATGCATCAATGGTTGTGTCCTGTCTAGTATAAAGCTTCCCAGCATTCTTCCCACCCAATTTAAAAATGGAGTGCGGCTTGCCTAATGGATGGTGAACAGCTACTATCTTCCTAAGTTCCTCTTTTCTTCCTGAATACTGGCCACTCTCCAGAGTATCCTCATGGTTTTGTTTCCAAGATATGTACCACGTCCAAGCTCTGTTACATGACCATGTACTGGATAGCTGAAGGGAATGCGAGCATCTCAGAAAACTCAGATATCAGTGTGACCAGTAATGTCTCAGTGGAGAAACCCTGCTTTGGGCCATTTTCTTACTTATGATTCTATTACCCTTAATGTCAGGAAGGTCTTTGCCTCAGGCCACCCTTTTGTGAAGCCTGAAGAAAACAGTTTTCAAATGGAAATGAATGGGCATCACCTGTGGCTCTTTGCTTAATTGCTTTCGAAAAGGATGTGTCTGAAACAGCCACTTGGCCCGGTGGGGTGGCAGTGGCTTAGATTCTCAGCACCTGATGGATCTAAAGAAAGTTTCCAAGTGTGCATCCAAAACCAAAATGGCCAAAAGAGCAGTCATTGTGGATGAAGTCTCTCACTTTCCTCTGTAAGCTTCCTGAGCTAAATCAAGTGAGAATAGGGATCATTTGGGTCAAATCATTTCTTCAAATCCCTGCAGAGCCTAGCCGATAGGGGCTTGGGTTTTCTATGATACCAATTCACATAAAGAATCTATACCAGACAGTCATTAGGCCTCAAATTGGAGAAGCAGATCAGATATAGGGCAGGCCTATTTGATCACTCTTGGTTCACAGCAAGGGTGTCCAGGCCACCCTGACTTTAGGCAAATGAGGGGCAAGGGTGCTTATTTTGAACAGTGTATTGGGCTGTGCCCTTCATGGAAACCTCCAGCCAGAGTTTATGATGAGTGTCTATGTGGAAGAAGATGAGGAGCATGTGGGAGTGTTTTAGTTTTAATTGTGGTCATTTGTGTGGTGGTTGTAAGAGATGCCTGGGTCCACCTGGGCTTGAACTCTGGTGTGATTCCTCTTAGAGAATGCCTTATGGAACTGACTTCAGAGAAGTATCGCCATGAATTGTGTTGGGATTTTAGGAGGCCACACATGAGAGTCGCCCTTGGACACCGAGATCTAAGCCCAGAGTGGCTTTCCACAGAGCACTGGGAATCTCAGCCAGGATATCACATGATTTTTTTTCTGAAAGACTTGGAAGCCATAGTTGAGAGTCAAAACACACATGGACCTTACATTGTAGACCTCAATGGGGCTGGCTTCATGTGACCTTTTGGCCAGTCTTTGGGAACCCTTGCCTGTGAGAGTTCTCTAGATTATTCATTGAAATGTGCTTCCTCTAAATTTAATGGTTCCTTAATGAATTGAAACCCACAGTTTCTCCAACTTCGTCTTTGAAAATGGCTAGATAAATACCATGAAATTTTTGAACTTCCCATGGCCACCTGCCACTGGAGAACCTTTGGATGTACAGTTGCTGATCCTGAGTGTACCAGACAGTGCCTTGATTGACTGGGTTTTATGAAAATGGTGTAGAACAGAGATGCCAGTATGTTGGGGCCTGCTGAGTAGTGGGCCAAAAGCTGTTGTGTGCAGCTGTGTGATAAAACATCTGTGGTCGGGACATGTGATTCTGCCATTGACTTCCAAATGACTTGTGGCTGACATGTTACAGACAGGAATCACTTATATGTCTGAAACCTCTCCATAAAAGGCATTTTGCTATATGGAGACGTTTCAGGGCAATGTTCAGAATCAGGTTGCTATGGTCAAAGGGTCAAGCTATGTGGGATAGAAGCCTGGTTGGTGCATTCTCCTGCAGACCCTGACCCACCACACGTGACAGGACTCCCTACATCACTGTGTACCAGTTGAAGTCATTGTATTTCATGAGGCAAATACCAAACTCCCAGTGCAGTAGAAAGAAACACCATGAAAAGTGGAGGATGACCAAATGGCTTCACAGTCCACATGCAAAGACACTTAGCTTTCAGTGGCCACAGTTTACCTACAGAGAGAAGTCAGCACTGCTTCCTCATGTTCTTTGGAAAAATTGAAACAATATCCTCCAGGTCTCATAGATGTAGACCCAGCTTTGATGGTCTCATTTGAATGGAAGCTAAAGCTTCTGACAACAACATATATGTCGAGTGCCCATCGTCAAAGGCAGTTTCTCAAGAAGTCTTTAGTCCGGCAGAGCTCCAGGTTTGTGTAGTGTTTACCTTTTAGACCAGGTTGCAAGAAAAGACCACTGTCTCCAATTAAAATCAGATTAAAGCAAGCTTATTATTTCCACCACCCTGGCTGCCTCTCCCTCCCAAAACGTTGGGAACAGGAGAGCAGCCCAGCTTTATAGCCCAGAAAGTTACACAAAAGTGGGGTTAAAAATAACAGAATTCTGACAAGCATCACACTAATGGTATTTTACATTTTTGTTTGCTGGCCCCAACATCAGAATTTATGAGGACCATTAGAGCCTCAGAGAGTGTCGTCTGGCCAAGGAAGGCCAATATTTATGAGGTGTCAACAAAGTTTCAGAGAGGGCTGTTATCTGGTCAGAGAGCCAGGCATGGGTGAGTTCAAGGCACGGGCAGGCTTTCCAAGCAGGTTCAGATCTTGCTGCAATTTATAGTTAAGCCAAAATTATCTTTTCACGGCTTTGTGGCAAGATGGCTGCCAATTTTAATAAAAGATCAGGTTGGGTCAATCATTCCCCCCTTTTCTAATGTGTTTTTTTCATATATTTGATTGGGTAGGAAGAGCACTGTGGGAATTTTAATCCCTCAGGTAATAGTCTCCCGATTTTTTGAACTCACCCAAAAACAGGTCTCCCTGATTTTACCTGACTTAATTAATTACTTATATTGATATTATATTTATTTTTGTCTCCATTGTTGTAAGAAGAGAGGCGTCACTCATTTAGACTTCTTCTGAGCTGAGAGAGGGTGACGTGAGGGGGCACCGCCTGAGGGACATTAGTCGCCTTTCAGAAGTCAGTTAGGTTTGAAGTCTGGATGGGGAAGAACAGGTAGTAAAGTCATCTGGGAATGGGTTCTTCTATGAGAGAAACAAAAAACATGAGTACTTAATAAATGTTGCAGCAGCTGGAACATGTCACTGTATAGAAGTTCCCTCACCAGTCTTTAATATCCCCAGTTATCAGGACTGTCAACTTAATATTTAACTTTTAGTGTTACATTTGTCCCTCCCCATAAGATTCAGTTTAATAATTTAATGTCATCTGATCTTGCAAAATATTTTTACTAGTATGACCTCTGTGTCTAATAGAGAAACCTTTAATTCTCTTACTCATTGCTGGATAATCATACTAACAAATACCAAGCCTATGTGTTTAGGTTAAGAATATCTGTAGGCCTTCAACTAAAAACTTCTGCCACTGGCAGATAATCTTGATAGCCTCTTTTTATAGTTATCAGGCATTCCTGTCTGAGAATCCTTCTTTGTAGCCTCCAGTCTTACTTATTTTGGGAGGCTAACATAAAGTGTATACCTTAAAATATTATTATTACTATTATTATATAAAATGCCCAGAAATGGCTGTAATTTGTTTTTAACTGTCTTTTCTAAGTGTTTAAGATGAAGCAGTCAAACTGACTTTTGTTTCTATCTATTCTGAACACTCAGCTGAGATTTTATGGGAGTCATTCCTGGGGAAACTTGAGAGCAGCTTCTCAGTTCTGCTAGTGCCATTTGCGCTAGGTGGGTCCAGGTCTTGCTTGACCATGTGGCTTCCCTCGGAAGCATCAGGGATGTTTCCCTTCTCTGATGACTCTCCTCTTCTTAGCAAATGCACTGATTGGCTTTCTGTTCTCCAGTGGTCTCATTAATCTCCCTGATCAGGAGGTTATGCGGTTCAGAGTTGCAAAGCTCTTTAGAGAAGTCCGCTGTTCCCTGGATACAGACTGACTCAGAGGGCAAGAGCCAAATATTGGTTTTCTTGTCCCTTTTCATATAACTTTAATTTTAAATCCTAATCTTAAACATCCATCAAATAAATTTTAACAGACTTATATAAAGAATACTGGGCTTTAATGTCTATAATTTAAAATTATTTATCTTTTTATTATTTGGGATCTGTATTATTCTGTCTGTCTTGTAGGTGATGGCTAATTATCTTAAATTAACCAATGTTGTGTTCTTAAAGCAACACTGCTGTAAAACACTAACAGGGAATCTTTATATCACCCATATGGAAATTACAAAATAAAATTAACAACAGTAAACAAACTTAGTTCGTGTAATAGCTACCCTAAAATTTTTGGCTGAGTTATACATTATATCCTCTGTTTGAGATGCTAGTAATGTTGACAGGAAAAAAAAAAAAAACTTTTGAAAATAACTTTAAATGAAATAACATCTGACCTACTGCTTTCGCAGTCATTCTCACATAATAAGATGGGACACAGAGCCTTATCTCAGGTAAGGCAGGGCTCTTTATTAATCTTAAGTGTTTTAATTCTAAAGCTAATCTTTGTTTTTTAAATATCATTTTACAAAGTTTACATAAATTATTTGAGGTCACATGAACATTAGCTAACACCGTATGATATAGCTTTTAAAACATGAATTAAAAAAAGGCTGAAAGTTTTTAACCTTTACATAGATTAGGCTCTCATTAACTTAAAATACATTTAAATTGTTCCCCAATATAAAAAGTAACATAAAAGTTTACATATCTTATTGACAACAGGTAAATAAATCCTATATATATATGTATATATATATATATTTTACCATACAACTTCAGAACACCACCTTGATATAATGCTCTTTTAAAGTTTCTACCTTACAGACTTGTATACCTGGAAGATATGAGCACATTAATAGCATCACAATTGCATTGATGTTTCTACATTAACCAAGTTTAGCTTTTAAAGAAATGGCAGTACAGTGCTCTAAAATAACAGTTCTTATTTAATCAGTTGTTTAATTTTTATGGTTGCTTGCTCTAGAAAAATAAAACTTAATAACCACAATGTTATGGGTAAAATTATGTTTTGAGAAATTTTTGTCTCTTTAACACATGACTGATTTTTACAATCTTATACAGACTTTTAGACAAACTTATACAGACCTTAGTAAATCAATCAGATATCTAACAAAAGTACTCATGAATGAGTAATCCCATATCAAATTTACTTTACTTATTTATCAAAATATTAGACAAATGTATTGAACAGTGTACCATTTTTTGTTGAAGAAAAAGTTCTAGAACCAAGGCATATTAGGCCTTTTGTCGGCATTAATATTTTATTAGATTTTTGAACACCTAGAAAAACTTGTAAGGTTAAATTTAAAGACATTTATTTTTATCTGTTTATCCAATTTAAATTGCACCAATTAAATCATGAGAATTTAAGATCTTTGGATCCACGTTTTAAAATTTGTTTATATGAGTGTTTTTTTTATGAGTGCTCCTTATATGTGTTAATTTGTATAACATATATATATGATATAGGGATATATGTATATATAGACATACAACACTAACAAAAGTGTGCACACATAATAATAGTAAAGGCCTTGTAGCTTTTTGCAGTTGAAATCTCCATTGCAATGTTTCAAAAACTCCACTGTTGGTCAAAGATAGAGCTGATCAGAAAAACATTAACCTAGGTCTGTAGGATCAAAATCATGAGCTCAAAAAAAGAATACAGAATCTAAGGAAAAAAAATAAGAGTCCTAGAAAAAATGACTGGCCAGTAATTAGTAAATAGCATACAATTTACCTTTTTTCCTGCCTTAGGCCTCAGATCAGTCTCCTACTGAGCTTGCAGGCTTCTTTCATTTGCATTTCAACAAAAGTCCTTGCTGAGGTCTGAAAGGAGCAGGGTAAAACTGCTATTCTGAGCAGACACCTCAGGCCTAAGGCATTTTAACCATAATTTTGAGGTTCGGATGTTGAAAATTATGATACAATTTTAAGATGAAATTCACAAAATTTTATATCTTTACATCTTGTTTTGTCAACAGATACCATAATATGATTTACTATCCTTGTCCAAATTAATGCACTGGTACACACTGTGATATTTTCTCAGTCTACCCAATTCAAAATTGGTGAAAAATAAAACTGAATGTTTGGGAAGTTACTTGCCAACTTGGAAGTAGAGTGCTTTAGTTTTCCATCCTAAGCATTTAAGTTATCTGGCATGAATTATCTGAAATCATAAACTAAACAATTACCTAAACCCGACTTTTAACTGCAAGATTGAGCAATGCTACAAAAACCCATCCAGATACCAGATTGTTACAATAAAACACCATCATTTAGACACACATTGAACTAATATCATTCCCAAGAAACAATTTATAATATCAGCACATTATTGCACATGTCTTAAAGGGCCAGAAACAAAGACACAAGACAGACAGAAAGGAGCTCCAGACTATGGCTGACAGACAGAAGCCTTAAAAACAGAGCAGATAAGAGAAAAATCTCCTACACCAGTGGCAGGATACATGTCCTCACAAGGGGATCAGATGTTTTCACAGACGGCAACCTGAAATGTAATATCAAGGGTTTCCATGGTGACTTTACTGCATTTAGTGTCTCCTTTTTCTTTTTCTTTTTTTTAAGAAGACAGAGGTGGCATAATCCTTACAGTGCAGGGAACGAAGGAAGGAATTCCCTGAAGCAACAGGGCTTTGGTAGATCCTGGGAGTCCCTCAGTCCCTCCTTTTACTTATAGGATTAACTCCTCTGGTTTGGTTCCACCCCAATCTCGCTCCATCTCCTAACATTTCAGTAGTCAGCTCTCAAAAAGTTCCAGGGTCGGGGGGTTATCAAAATTTGTAACTTAAATTTCGGTTTCTGACCTTGAAGCGAATTAATACGTATTTAATAATGAGGACAGGGTTTGAGAAAAATAAAAATGGAGGTTTACTGCTTTGCTAACAAAGCAGAGACACAGGGGACTCTGCCCAAAGGTTGTGACTCTCTTGAACTGGAGCAACAAGGGGTTTTAAAGGAGTTTCCATTGTTAACCTGGGAGATACTCTGTTCTTTGGTGGCCAGCAGGCATTGCCCTCTGCAGTGGGTGAGTTCCAGGCTGCCAGCTAGGGGCTTCTCTCATCCTGCTTAACAAAGGGGGGTAAACTTCAACACAGTTTTTTAGAACACAGTCCAAAGGGTGTAAGGCTTACTTGCTTTATTACCCATTTTTACGTCCAATATCTTTAAGTTTTTACCACAGAAATCACACAACAAAATGCACAAAAACAAACAAACAAGAAAACATATAGAACACAGAACAAAACACAAAGAAACAGAAACCTGGTGAAGATACAGAAAAACAGAGGAGCAATGAAATGTCTTGCTGAAGCTCCGGGGTAGGAGCTCCTGCGTGCCCGGCTGCACCTTTCTACCCTTTCAGAGAAATTCCATACAGAACAGAACAGAGGACAGAACAATTCTTGTTACTGTCCTGGACAGGAGTACATGTGAGCCTCCCCAGGCCACATCTCTGTCATCAGAAGACATCTCCCTTAACTGGATATCAGATGTTATAAAGGCACCACCTACCTATGGAGGCCTCCTCCACCAGGTGCTTGCTAATAGTTTTAGTGCGATGGTTCACTGCAGTGCTCCCTGGACCAAATGCTCACTCCAAGGCTTTGGAACTTGGCTCTCCAGCCCTGAGCCCTGGAGGAAAGGCCAGCGTCAGAATTTCCAGCAGTCTGGTCTTATGATCTGGTAACGTCATCTCGCTGGGGAACTCCAAAATATTAGACCAGGATGCAAGAAAATACCACTGACTCCAATTAAAATCAAATTAAGGCAAGCTTATTAGTTCAACCGGCTAGGCTGACTCTCCTTCTCAAAACGGCTGGAAAAAGACAGCATCCCCACCTTTCCTACACCCCAGCTTTATAGCCCAAAAAGTTACACAAAAGGGAGTATCAGAAAACAGAACTTTGACAAGCATCACACTAATTGTTGTTTACATTTTTTATTTGCTGGCCCTAGCATCAGAAATTATGAGGACCATTAGAGCCTCAGAGAGGGTCGTTGTCTGGCCAGGGAAGGCCAATATTTATGAGGTTTCAGTAAGGTTTCAGAGAGGGCTGTGATCTGGTCAGTAAGACAGGCATGGGTGAGTTCAAGGCATGGGCAGGCATTCCAAGCAGGTTCAGAATTTGCAGTAATTTATAGTAAAGCAAAAATTATCTTTCCATGGCTTTGTGGCAAGATGGCTCCCAATATTAATGAAAGATCAGGTTGAGTGATCACCCCTGTCCCTTCCTTTTGGAAACTCCTCTACCACCTCCAAGGTTGTGAACTCCTGAGCATTTTCCATTCCAGATAAGTATTCACAGAATGTCTAACTCTTCTCCTCTAATTGTGTCTTACTTGGGGCAAAGGTAATGTCAAAGCATTGTTCTGGATGAGAGTGGGAAGATTATTGTATATCACATATTTGCATACACATTGGATTCATTTTCCAATTTTCCATTTGAAATACTGAATTCCTGGCACTAACCCATACCCTACTAGACTCTGACTAATAATCCTATTATGATGGTGAAACATAACCCAAGCAGAATAGAAATACAAGCCGTTCAGAGGAGGCATGGTGTGTAGTTGGAATTGCCTTTTGCGTTATATAGTATAGGAGCTATAAATCTAGTCAATTTTTTGTTGAAATAATTCTACATGTGTTTTTAAAGTTAACAAAAATGGGAATCCTGTCTCCCTTTCTCTGTAGCACATGTATTTTTATATGCACATAGAGAATCCTACCTGGTATCACACGTACATACTTGTGAGGTGGCTGAATTGGCAGATACAAATTGTGAGAAGAGATCACTACTCCTAAACGCTGTTCAAACTGAAAATTCAACCTATGGGTGAGCTTCCTAGTTCAATAACATTATACATAAATCCATGTTCAGTAAAATGAATATTTTTGCATCTGTGGATTATATATATTTCATGATGAATTTCGATTGGCATATATATTGCTACTTTTTTTCTTTTTTTGGTTGTTCAAAACGTTACAAAGCTCTTGACATATCATATTTCATACATTAGATTCAAGTGGGTTATGAACTCCCATTTTTACCCCAAATAAAGATTGCAGAATCACATTGGTTACATATCCACATTTTTACATAATGCCCTATTAGTTAATGTTGTATTCTCCTACCTTTCCTATACTCTATGATCCCCCCTCTTTCCCTCTCCCATCTTCTCTCTCTACCCCATCTACTGTAATTAATTTCTCTCCTTGTTTATTTTCCCATTCCCTTCACAACCTGTTATGTGTAATTTTGTATAACAATGAGGGTCTCCCTTCATTACCATGCAATTTCCCTTTTCTCTCCCTTTCCCTCCCACCTCATGTCTCTGTTAATGTAAATCTTTTCTTCCTGCTCTTCCTCCCTGCTCTGTTCTTAGTTGCTCTCATTATATCCAAGAAGACATTTGGTATTTGTTTTTTAGGGATTGGCTAGTTTCACTAAGCATAATCTGCTCTATTACCATCCATTTCCCTGAAAATTCCATGATTTTGTCATATTTTAGTGCTGCGTAATACTCCATGGTGTATAAATGCCACATTTGTTATCCATTCATCTATTGAAGGGCATCTAGGTTGGGTCCACAGTGCAGCAATTGTGAATTGTACTGCTAAGAACATCGATGTGGCAGTATCCCAGAGTTACACTATTTTAAGGTCTTCAGGAAATAGTCCAAGAAGGGCAATAGCTGGGTCAAATTGTGGTTCCATTCCAAGCTTTCCCAGGAATCTCCATACTGCTTTTCAAATTGGGCGCACCAGTTTGCGGAACAGCTCTCCTCATAGGCCTCATTTGGTCCATCTTCTCTACATTAAGAAGAGAGAGGCTTACTCAGACACAACCCTTCATCCTGACCAGGTTGTTTGCCAGGTTGTTTTGGTCTTTCAGGTCTTTCATAGCTGCCTACATCTTCTCCAGGGATCAAATATGCATGGACCTTTGAGGTTCTCAGTAGGTGGCAGATCCCCTACATTGCTGTATTGCAAGACGAACCCTGTCCCTTCTCTTTTGTAAAGTTAGATTGAGGGAACTGTGTATGGTTAGGGTTAATAACATGTTCAATTTGGGTTCGGAATCATTCTGATTGATGAATAATGGTATTGGGAACCTGCGATATTTATAAAACTATAGAGGTGAAATATAAGTATAAAAACAGAAATCTAGGTAAGATTTGTAGCCCAGAAGGGAATGAGGCCCTTTATTGGGATACTTAGCTTTTAATTATGTTCTGCACGTTTGTCTCAGATAAATTGATAATCAATGGCATAGGACCTTGTACCTTGGAAGATTGATTGTAGAAGAGAACATCCACTCAAATTTGGATAGTCGGTAGGATTAGGAAGAGAGTCGGTAGGTTTAGGAAGAAGAGTGAGTATAAAATTTGGATCAAATGTTCTTTACCAATACGGTTTCATTTACACAGTGAATGTAAATGTCAGCACATGCGAAGAGTCAGTCACAATGATGAACTGCGGAAAATATAGGAAAGAAGATATCAATAGAGACATTACAAAATCAGGCAATTGTAAAGTGAATGATAGGTTTACACATTTTCAACAGGATCGAGATTGAATACATAATTTTAGGAAAAAACAAATATGTAGTCACCAATAGAAATGACATTTGAAAGCATTATGCAAACTGGAAATGGATGTTTTTAGTAATCCATATTCAACTTCCATTTAGGATTTGGTGCAATCATAAGTGTGACCTTTGCATTTTGTGCCCAGAAAATTATTGTGATAAAATATATATGTAGATCATGTGACATGAGTATTTTTTCCACCATTTCTGTGAGCAATATTTTAAGACATATAAATTAGTATTGGGGGTACAAAGTGGTGTACCCTGTGTCTATGAATATAGAGATAATGCATGAATAGAACATACTGTAAATAAATAATATAACTGATTCCACTTTAAATAATGGATTGAATTGTTATCTGAAAATATATAAGAAATCATATATTGACATACAATCAATAATTCCAACCAGTTATATATCTAATTGTCATCTTAGGGTTATTGTTTATCATGAAGTGTGTGTGAGTTTTGCTTAAAAAGTGATTATGGAAGTCGAAAATAATGTGTTTGGAAAGAAGTCTCATGAAATTACCAGTCAAGAAATATGGAGGAATCCATGTGTTCTGAAGCAGGAAGTGATTGAAAGTGAAACAAATGCCTATAAATTTGCTAAATTGTCGATGAAATATATATCCTGTGATGTGCATAAACTGAGGAAATAGTATGTACCAGTGTTGAATAAAAATGAACGTCAAAGTACACATCATGTACCATTGGAATCTACTTGCATTGATGTTAAACTGGGTCAGTTACTGTAAAAATATTAGGATTCGCGTGCATCACTCACCGAAGTTAGTTTTCTTTTTTTTTAATTTTTATTTATGCTTGTTCAAAACATTACATAGTTCTTGATACATCATATTTGTCACTTTGATTCAAGTGGGTTATGAACTCCCATTTTTACTCCGTTTACAGATTGCAGAATCACATCAGTTACACATGCATTGATTCACATATTGCCATACTAGTGTCTGTTGTATTCTGCTGCCTTACCTATCCTCTACTATCCCCCCTCCCCTCCCCTCTCCTCCCCTCTTCTCTCTCTACCCCCTCTACAGTAATAAATTTCTCCCCCTTGTATTATTTTTCCCTTTCTTCTTGTATGTAATTTTGTATAACCCTGAGGGTCTCCTTCCATTTCCATGCAATATCCCTTCTCTCTCCCTTTCCCTCCCACCTCTCATCCCTGTTTTAATGTTAATCTTCTTCTCATCCTCTTCATACCTATTCTGTTCTTAGTTAATCTCCTTATATCAAAGAAGACATTTGGCATTTGTTTTGAAGGGATTGGGTAGCTTCACTTAGCATAATCTGCTCTAGTGCCATCCATTTCCCTGCAAATTCTATGATTTTGTCATTTTTTAATGCAGAGTAATACTACATTCTGTATAAATGCCACATTTTTTAATCCATTCATCTATTGAAGGGCATATAGGTTGGTTCCACAGTCTTGCTATTGTGAATTGTGCTGCTATGTACATCGATGTAGCAGTGTCCCTGCAGCATGCTCTTTTTAGGTCTTTAGGGAATTGACCGAGAAGGGGAATAGCTGGGTCAAATGGTGGTTTCATTCCCAGCTTTCCAAGAAATCTCCATACTGCTTTCCAAATTGGATGCACCAATTTGCAGTCTCACCAGCAATGTACAAGTGTACCTGTTTCCCCACATTCTCACCAACACTTGTTGTTTGACTTCATAATGGCTGCCAATCTTACTGGAGTGAGATGGTATCTAAGGGTGGTTTTGATTCACCTTTCTCTGACTACTGGAGATGGTGAACATTTTTTCATGTACTTGTTGATTATATGTCCTCCTCTGAGATGTCTGTTGAGGTCCTCGGCCCATTTGTTGATTGGGTTATTTGTTATCTTATTGTTTAATTTTTTGAGTTCTTTGTATACTCTGGATATTAGGGCTCTATCTGAAGTGTGAGGAGTAAAGATTTGTTCCCAGAATTTAGGCTCCCTATTTACCTCTCTTATTGTTTCTTTTGCTGAGAAAAAACTTTTTGCTTTGAGTAAGTCCCATGTGTTGATTCTAGTTATTAACTCTTGTTATTAACTCTTGTGCTATGGATGTCCTATTGAGGAATTTGAAGCCCGACCCCACAGTATGTAGATCGTAGCCAACTTTTTCTTCTATCAGACGCCATGTCTCTGTTTTGATATCAAGGCCCTTGATCCATTTTGAGTGAACTTTTGTGCATGCAAGAGAAAGGGATTCAGTTTCATTTTGTTACATATGGATTTCCAGTTTTTCCAGCACCATTTGTTGAAGATGCTATCCTTCCTCCATTGCATGCTTTTAGCTCCTTTATCAAATAGAAGATTGTTGTAGCATTGTGGATTAATCTCTGTGTCCTCCATTCTGTACCATTGGTCCACCCGCCTGTTTTGGTACCAGTACCATGCTGTCATTGTTACTATTGCTCTGAAATTTAGTTTGAAATCTGGTATCGCTATACCGCCTGATTCACACATCCTGGTTAGAATTGCTTTTGCTATTCTGGATCTTTTATTATTCCATATGAATTTCATGATTGCTTTCTCTATTTCTACAAGAAATGCCGTTAGGATTTTGATTGGCATTACATTAAACCTATAGAGAACTTTTAGGAATATCACCATTTTGATGATATTAGTTCTCCCTATCCATGAACAGTGTATATTTTTCCATCTTCTAAGATCTTATTCTACTTCTCTTTTTAGGGTTCTGTAGTTTGCATTGTATAAATCTTTCACCTCTTTTGTTAGGTTGATTCCCAAGGATTTTAGTTTTATTTTTTGAGGATATTGTGAATGGAGTGTTTTTTTTTTCTCATTTCCGTTTCAGAAGTTTTGTCACTGATATACAGAAATGCCTTTGACTTATGAATGTTGATTTTATATCCTGCCACATTGCTGAAATCCTTTCTTACTTCTAGTAGTTTTTTTTGTAGACCCTTTTGGGTCTTCTATATATTGAATCATATCAGCTGCAAGTAGTGATAATTTAAGTTATTCTTTTCCTATTTTCATGCCTTTTATTTCTTTCATCTGTCTAATTGCTCTGGCCAGTGTTTCGAGAACTATATTGAATAGAAGTGGTGGTAGAGGACATCTCTGTCTTGTTCCAGATTTTAGAGGGAATGCTTCAATTTTTCTTCATTCAGAATAATGCTAGCCTGAGTCTTAACATAGATAGCTTTTACAATGTCGAGGTAAATTCCTGTTATCTCTAGTTTTTCAAATGTTTTGAACATAAAGGGATGCTAAGGGTCTATCTTTCTTATTTATTTTTTGCAGAACCAAGCTTTAGTTTTGTAATTTTTTCAATAGTTTCTTTTGTTTCAATTTTGTTGTTTTCCGCTCTGATTTTAGTTATTTCTTGCCTTCTGCTACATTTGCTGTTGTTTTGCTCTTCCTTTTCTAGGGCTTTGAGATGAAGTGTGAGCTCATTTATTTGTTGTTCTTTCCTATTTTTGAGGAATGACGTCAAGGTGGTGAATTTCCCTCTTAAAACACCTTTCATTGTGTCCCATAGACTCCGATATGTTGTTTCTGTATTTTCATTTATCTTGAAGAATTTTTTGATTTTCTCATTTATGTCTTCTGTAACACATTAATCATTCAGTAACATGTTGTTCATTTTCAATGTGATGTAGGATTTTTCCTTCCTTCTTTTTCATTGGTTTCCAGATTCATTCCATTACAATCCAATAAAATTCATGGTATTAAGTCCACCCTTTATATTTACTGAAGGTTGCTCTATGGCATAATATATGGTCTATTTTTTAGAAGGATCCATGTGCTGCTAAAAAATATTATATCCACTTGATGATGGTTGATATATTCTATATATGTCAGTTAAGTCAATGTTATTGATTGTGATATTGAGTTCTATAGTTTCTTTATTAAACTTTTATTTGGAGGATCTGTCCAATGGTGAGAGAGGTGTGTTGAAGTCACCCATAATTATTGTGTTGTGGGCTATTTGATTCTTGAACTTGAGGAGAATTTGTTTTATGAACGTCACAGCACCATTTAATGGTGCGTAAATATTGATAATTTTTATGTCTTGTTGGTGAATGGTTCCTTTTAACAGTATAAAATTTCCTTCATTATCCCTTTTGATTAAATTAGTCTTGAAGTCGATTTAATTCGATTTGAGGATGGCCACCACTCCTTGCTTATGAGGACCGTGTGCATGGTATATTTTTTCCCAACCTTTCACCTTCAGCCTGTGTATGTCTTTTCCATTCAGATATGTCTCCTGGAGGCAACATATTGTTGGATTTGTTTTTTGAATCCAAGTTACAATCCTATGTTGCTTTATTGGAGAGTTTAAGCCATTAATGTTTAGTGTAACTATTGATATATGGTTTCTACTGCCAGCCATGTTTGAATATTTATCGCTTTTTAAAATTTACTTTGTTTCTCCATGATTAGCTTTTCCCCCGCCCTCTGTCATTACTGAGGCACTTCCCACTGATGGTTTTGGTTGTTGTTTTTCATTTCTTTCTCGTGTAGTGTTTTGCTCAAGACACTTTGCAATGGTGGTTTTCTGGCTGCAAATTCTTTTACCTTTGTTTATCATGAAAGATTTTTATTTCGTTGTCGTACCTGAAGCTGAATTTTGCTGGATACAGAATTCTTGTTTGGCATCCATTGTCTTTCAATGTTTGAAATACGTTGTTCCAGGATCCTCTCACTTTCAGTGTCTGTGATGAAAAATAGGTTGCTAACCTTATTGGTTTACCCCTGAATGTAATCTTCCTCCTTTCTCTTGAAGCTTTTAAAGTTTTCTCTTTGTTCTGTATATTGGATAGCTTCATAACAATGTGTCTTGGCGTTGGTCTACTGTGATTTTGTGTGCTCTGTGTCCTGTAAGCATCTTTAATTTGTATATCCATTTCCTTTTTTATTTCTGGAAAATTTTCATTCCCATAGTTTGAATCTCTGTACCTTCCTCTAACCAGATGACTCATAAGTTTGGTTTTTTTATGTTATACCATATCTCTTGGATGTTTTTCTCGTGATTTTTTACCAGCCTTTCTGTGTTGGCTAGACTCTTTTCAAGATAATATATTTTGTCTTCATTATGTGACATTCTGTCTTCTACTTGCTCCACACGGTTAGTGATACTCTCAATTGAGTTTTTAATTTGGTTTATCGTTTCCTTCATTTCTAGAAATATTCTTTGAATATTTATAATCTCTATCTCCTGATAAAGAAGATTAACTTCTTCTTTTATCTGTTTATGTAATTCATTTTCAATGTGTTCTTTCACTGTATTTATTTGCTCTCTCGTATCCTCTTTAAGGTTCCATTTCATCTGTATAAGGTATTCCTTGAGTTCTTTATATGACCATTTTTCTGATAATTCTAGGTCCTCCTGAATATTTAGGTTATCCTTCATTGTTTGTACTCCTTTTCTTTCTTGCTTTTTGATGCTGCTCATGTTACTTCTTGTTCTGTTTGAGTGCTGAGTTACTTCTTATTCTTATAAATTTATTTGAAGCTTGGGAGGAAAGATATTAGAAGGGATGGGAAGAAGTCACTAAAGAGAATGAGAATAGGCAGGTAGAATTCAAGGATGGGGGAATAAGAAAATTGAAAAGAAATGAAAAGACAAAAGAAAAAAATGGAAAATAAAGAAATAAATAATTTTTTTAAAATAATAATGATAATTAAAAAATGAAAATTAAAATTTAAAATAATAATAATAGTAAAATTAAAAAAATAAAAACATTAAAATAAGTTAAAGAACAACACAAAAAATTTAAATGAAAGAAAAAAAATAAAAATAAAATAATAATAATAATAATAATACATGCAGTCATAGAGTTCAATTAACTTCTCTTCCAGTAGGTGGAGCTGTGCTCACTGGGCCAAGCTTCTCCTCTCAATAGGTGGGAACCAATCACTGTGCAGCAGCTCTTCCTCCCAGACTGGGCGGGTCTCTAATCCTGAGTGCCTAGGACCTTCTCTAGTGTTTCCTCAAGCCAGGCTCCGCTCAACTGTGACGCTCACCACAATACTTGCTACACGTCAGGTCTCTGCTCCTGGTAGCCCTGTTTTCATCAACGCTTGGCACTCTCTCCCTGTTTGCCTCCCTCAGACCCTAAGTTTATAGAGCTTGGGGCTGGGAACCCCCAGCGAATTTGCTTGCTCTCTGGTATCCATGCCCACATTAGCTGGTGTAAGAGACCTCAGTTGTCAGCACTGGTAGGAGCGGTAGCCAGGAATTCCACACCACAAGTCCCACAGCACACATGATTCCCTCGGTCTGGCCATCTTTCTCACGGGAGACCTGGGAGGGCCCCTTAAGGGAGAGCTGGGAGGGGCCCTTAATGTTTCCCCGCTGTGTGGAGAGAGATGCATAGGGAATTACACACCTGTCGTACTGGTTTCAATGAAGTTATCTCCTCTGCCCATGACATCAGTTCTCTTCCACGGTGGTATCCCATGCAAATGGTGACCATTCGTTCCTTTTGCCAGGTGACCAATGCAATGGATGGGTCCTGACTGTGTCTCCAAAGCCCCATTTCAATCCAGTGGCCTTTTACCTCTGTAAATTCAGAAGGGCCCACCAGTTATTTCAGAGGGAACGTTAGTTCTGAGTCACAAGAAGCAGGCAAATCTGAGCTTCTATGCAGCCGATCCGGGCTCTGTGTGTTTTCTCAGGGGCCCAGACTGTTCGCACCAGATCCACGTCAGGTCAGCATTGCCTAGTGATTCTGAACAAACAGCATTTAGACAGTTTACAACTCCCTATGCCTGCGCAGCTAATGAGGTCAGATACTTGATTTCTCCATGTCCGCCACCATGTTGGATCTCTTATACTGCTACTTTTTAATGTCTGTGCATGTGCGTGTGTGTATGTGTGTGTATATATATATATATATATATATATATATATATATATATATATGATTTCTTATATATTTTTAGATATCAATTCAATTCATTATTTGAAGTGGAACCAGTTATATTATTTATTCACAAGATGGTCTATTCATGCATTATCTCTATATTCATAGACACAGGGTACACCTCTGTGTACCCCTAACACTAATGTATATGTCTTCAAAATATTGCTCCCAGAAATGGTGGAAGAAATACTCATGTCACCTGATCCACATATATATTTTATCACAGTAAAATTCTGAACAAAAAATGTAAAGGTCACACTTATGATTGTACCGAAGCCTAAAAGAAAAGTGAAAATGTTTAACTAAAAACATCCATGTGAAGGTTGCCTAATGCTCTCAAATGTCAATCCTATTGGTGACAACATATTTGTTTCTTCCAATGATTATATATTCAAATTAAACCCTGTTGAAAATGTCTAATCCTATAACTCACTTTATACTTTGCCTGATTTCATAATGTCTCTATTGATAACTGCTTTCCTACTTATTTTCCCCAGTTCATCATTGTGACTGACTCTTCATATGTGCTGACATTTTCATTCATTCTCTTACCGAAACCCTATTGCTAAAGAACTTTTGGTCCAAATACTATACTCACTCTTCTTCCTAAACCTACCGACTATCTTCCTAATCCTACCGACTATCCATTTTTAACTGGATGTTCTCTTCTACATTAAATCTACCAAGGTACAAGGTCCTGTGCTTCAAATCATACCTAGATTTCTGTTTCCATACTTATATTTCACCTCTATGTTCTTTTAATTATCGCAAGTTCCCAATACCATTATTCATCGCACAGAATGATTCCTAACCCAAATTGAACCTGTTATTAACCCTAAACATACACTGTTCCCTCAATCTCATTTTACAGAAGAGCAGCGACAGAGTTGTTCTTAAAATACAGGGAATTAGGGGACCTTCCACCTGCTGAAAACCTCAAAGGTCCATGCAGAAATGATACCTGGAGAAGTTGTAGGGAGGTATGAAAGACCTGAGAGAGCAAAAGTCCTATTCCATGGCAAACAACCTCGTCAGGATAAAGGGATGTGTCTGAATCAGCCTCTCTCTACTTATGTTAGAGAAGATGGACTAAACCAGACCTGTGTGGAGAGCTGTTCCCAGGTGCCTATGGTTGATATACCATTCTAACTTGTGCAAGTGTTCCAGGAAGTAGGAGCAGCCTCCATCTCATGGGACCCTTGGAAGCAAGTGTTAGGACAAACTGGTTGCCAAGGCAGTGACCCCATTCATTCAATTCCAAAGAAAGTGACATACCTCATTTCCTTGGTGATGGAACTCTATGATCTTTGTATCCTAGTGGCCAGGCACCCAGACGCTATCCCATTCCCAGTCACAGTGGTCTCACTTGTTTGGATTTACCAAGGACAGAGTCAGTATTTCTTGGTACCTACTAATGTGAGGATGGCCAAATGCCAGGAGAGCACTGAAGAGGTACCTTTTCTGAGAAAGCCAGTAGTGGCTCACCACTATTTCCTGACAACTTCACAGAGTTAGCCAAGGAAACCAGACCTGAGAGAGGACAGACTATTTCGAAGGAATATAGTATGGCCGAGCAGTTAGAGGACACTCCAGATAGTCACAGATCTACATGGGGGAAGGAGGTGCCATTATGGGAGTGGGTGTGGGTTTGTGGTTTTGCCTCATGTTCTAACAAAAGGTAGGAATGGCGGTTTGTTTGGATTGAAGTGGACTGTTTCGAGTAAGTCATTTGACAAGGTGAGTGTTTCTATGTTTGTGTATCCGACTATGTCCATTGTTGTAGACATTAGAAAAGAGAATGCATTAATGGATGTGTCCTGTCTAGTATAAATCTTACCATAATTCATCCTGCTCAATTTATGAATGGACTGCACCTTGTCTTATCGATGGGCAACACCTGCTATCATCCTAAGTTCCTGTTTTCTTCCTGAATTCTGGCCAGTCTCCAGAATAGGCTCAGGGATTTGTGTGCAAGATATGTACCACCTCCAAGCTCTGTGACATGGCCATATACTGGATAGCTGAAGAGAATGGAGATCATCTCAGAAAACTCAGATATCAGTGTGACCAGGAAAGTCTCAGTTGAGAAACCCTGCTTTGGGCCTTTTGCTTACCTTATGTTCTGTTGCCCTGAATTTCAGGAAGGTCTTTGCCTCAGGCCACCCCTTTGTGAAGCCTGAAGAAAACAGTTTTAAATTTGAAATGAATAGGCATCACCTGTGGCTCTTTGCTTAATTGCTTTGGAAAGGGATGTGTCTGAATTAGCCTCTTGGCCTTGTATGTGGCTGTGATTTTTATTCTCAGCACATGATGGATCCAAAGAATGATCGCATGTGCGCATCCAAAACCAAAATGGCCAAAAGATCAGTCATTGTGGATGAAGTCTCTCGCCTTCTTCTGTTAGGTTCCTGACATCCATCAAGTGAGAATACTGATCCTTTGGGTCAAATGAGTTCTTGAAATCTCTGCCGAGGTGCTTGGCTTTTCTCATGACTCTATTTCACATAAATATTCCATACCTGAAAGTCAGTAGGCCTCAAATTGGAGAAACAGAGCAGCATGAACGGCAGGCTTATTTGACCACTCCTGGTTCATATTAAGAGTGTCCAGGCCACCCTGACTTTAGGCAAATGAGGGGCAAGTGAGATTATTTTGGACACTACCAATGGCTGCACCCCTCATGGAAACCTCCAGCCAGAGGTCATGATGAGTGAATATATGGAAGAAGATGAGGGCCATGTGGGAGTGTTTTGGTTTTAATTGTGGTCATTTGTGTGGCGGTTGGAAGAAATGTCTGGGTCCACCTGGGCTTGAACTCTGGTGTGATTCCCCATAGAGACTTAGTTCTGGAACTCACCTCAGAGGAGTATTGCCATGAATTGTTTTGGGATTTTAGGAGGCCACGCATGAGAGTTGCCCTTGGAAACTGAGATCTGGCTTTCCACAGAGCACTGGGAATCTCAGCCAGCATATCACATGATATAATTGTGAAAAACTTGCAGCCATAGTTGAGAGTCAAAACACACATGGACCTCACATTTTACACCTCAATGTGCCTGGCTTCATGTGACCTTTTCCCCACTCTTTGGGAAGCCTTGCCTGTGAGAGTTCTCCAGAGTTTTCATTTAAATTAGCTTCCTCAACATTTAGTGGTTCCTGAATGAATTGAAACCCAGAGTTTCTCCAACTTCATCCTTGAAAAATGGCTTGATATATACCATGAATTTTTGGAAGTTCCCACAACCAGGTGGCACTGGAGAACATTTGGATGTCCTGTTGCTGATCATGAGTATACCAGACAATGCCTTGATTGACTGGGTTTCATGAAAATGGTGTAGAACAGAGATGCCAGTAAGTTGGAGCCTGCTGAGTAGTGGGCCTAGAGCAGTGGTGGGCAGGTGTGTGATGAAACATCAGTGGTAGGGCCATGAGGATCTACCATTGGATTCCAAATGGCTTGTGACTGACATGGTGCAGCCAGCAGTCCCTTACATGTAAAGGCATCTTGTTATATGGTGAGGTTTCAGGTCAATGTTCTGAATCAGGTTGATATGGACGAGGGGGCAATGGGGCAAGCTAGGAGGGATAGAAGCCTGGTTGGTGCATTCTCCTGCAGACCCTGACCCAACACACGTGACAGAACTCCCTCCAGCAATATGTCCCAGTTGAGCTCCTGGTATTTCGTGAAGCAAATACCAAACTCCCAGTGCAGCAGGAAAAACACCACAAAAAGTGTAGGAGGACCAAATGGCTTCACAGTCAACAGGGAGAGACACTTAGTCCTCAGTGGTCACAGTTTACCTACAAAGAGAGGATTCAGCATTGCTGCCTCATCTTCATTGGAAAATAAGAAACCATGTCCTTCAGGTCACATAGATGCAGAACCAGCTTTGATGGTCTCACTACTAAAGAAGCCAAATCTCCTGACAACAACATATATTTCAAGTGCCCAAACTCAGAGGCAGTTTCTCAAAAAGTTTTTAGGCTCTCAGAGCTCCCTGTTTGTGTTGTGTTTACCCTGTCCCTTACTTTTGGAAACTCCTCTACCACCTCCATGGTTATGAACTCTTGAGCATTTTCCATTCCAGATATGTATTCACTGATTTTCTAACTCTTCTCCTCTAATTATGTTTTACCTGGGGTGAAGGTAATGTCAAGGCATTTTTCTGGATGAGAGTGAGAGGATATCAGACCTTAACAGATATTTGTGAAGCACATATTTGCTTACACATTGAATTCATTTTCCAATTTTCCTTTTGAAATACTGAATCCCTGACACTAACCCATACCTACTAGAATCAGACAACTCATCCTAATATAATGGAGAAAAATAACCCAAACAGAATAGAAATTCAAGCAGTTCAGAGGAGGCATCTTGTATAGTTGGACTTGCCTTTTGCATTATATATGGTAGGAGTTATAAATCTAGTCAATTTTTATTTGAAATAGTTCTCCATGTGTTTTTAAAGATAACAAATGTGTGAAATCCTGTTTCCCTTTCTCTGTAGCCAATTCACACATGTATATTTATATGCACATATAGAATCCTACCAGGAATCCCACGTACATTTTTGTGAGGTTTCTCACTTCGCAGATTCAAATTGTGAGAAGAGATCACTCATCTTAAACGCTGTTAGAACTGAAGATTCAAACTATAGGGGAGCTTTCTAGTAGAACAACATTATACATATACTCATGTTCAGTAAAATAATTATTTTTGCATCTGTGGATGATATATATTTCCTGATGAATTTTGATTTTCATATATATTGCTGCTTTTTAATGTCTGTGTGTAGTTTGTATGTGTGTGTGTGTGTATATATATATATATATATATATATATATATATATATATATATATACACACACACTATTCAGATTTTTCAATATATAAAATATATGTGTCTTATATACACTTTCTAAATTCATTCATGTTCATGTATATGGATTTATAATCAACTTTTCACAAGATTATTTTCCGAAATATTCATCCACCTGAAATACATATTTGTTTCCTAGTACTGAAAACAAACTTCAGTGAATGGTGCCTACAAATTCTAATAATTTTACAGTAACTGACCCAGTTTACCACCAATGCAAGTAGATTCCTATGGGACATGATATGTAATTTGAGGTTCATTTGTTTTCAACACTGGTACATTATTATTTCTTCAGTTTTTGCACATCATACGATATATATTTCATCCACAAGTTCACAAATTTACAGGCATTTGTTTCAACTTTAATCAATTCCTGTTTCAGAACACAAGTATTATCAGGGTTTCTGAACTCGTCTTTTCATGACGCTTCTTTCCAAACAAGTTATTTTCGATTTCCATAATCACTGGTGAAGTAAAACTCACACCTTTCGTGATAAACCAAAACACTAATATTACCATTATATGTATACCATTTTGGAAAGAATGATTGTATATCAATATAACATTTCCTGTAATTTTTCAGATATCAGTTCAATCCATTATTTATAGTTGGAACAAGTTATATTATTTATTCACAGTATGTTCTATTCATGCTTTATCTTTATATTCATAGACACAGTGTACACCTCTTTGGACCCCCAATACTAATTTTACGTCTTCAATATATTGCTACCAGAAATGGTGGAAGAAATACTTATGTCACCTGATCTACATATACATTTTATCACAATAATATTCTGAAAAAAAATGTAAAGGTCACACTTATGACTGTACCAAAGCCTAAAAGGAAAGTGAACATGGATTAATAGAAACATCCATGTCCATGCTGCCTAATGCTCTCAAATGTCAAATCTATTGGTGACAACATATTTGTTTCTTCCTAAGATTATATATTCAAACTCAACCCTGTTGAAAATGTCTAATCCTATCACTCACTTTATATTTTGCCTGATGCAATAATGTCTCTATTGATATCTGCATTTCTACATATTTTCCCAGTTTATCATAGTGACTGACTCTTCATATGTGCCGACATTTACATTCACTCTCTAACCGAAACCATATTGCTAAAGAACTTTTGGTCTAAATCCTATAATCGCTCTTCTTCCTAAACCTACCGACAATCTTTCTAAACCTACTGACTATCCCTTTTTACTGGATGTTCTCTTCTACGTTCAATCATCCAAGGTACAAGGTCCTATGCCATTGTATATTGAATTATCTGAGACATCTTTAGAGAACATAAATCAAGCTAAGTATCCCAAATCAAGGGCCCAATGCCCTTCTGGGTTTCAAATTATACCTAGATTTTTATTTTCATACTTATATTTCACCTCTACATTCTTGTAAATCTCACAGGTTGCCAATACCATTATTCATGGCACAGAATGATTCCTAACCCAAATTGAACCTGTTATTAACCCTAAACATACACTGTTCCCTCAATCTCATTTTACAGAAGAACAGGGACGGAGTTGTTCTTACAATACAGGAAAGTAGGGGACCTTCCACCTGCTGAAAACCTCAAAGGTCCATACAGAAATGATACCCGGAAAAGTTATAGGCAGCTATGAAGGACCTGAGAGAGCAAAAGTCATCTTCCATGGCAAACAACCTGGTCAGGATGAAGGGATGTGTCTTAATCAGCCTCTCTCTTCTTATTGTAGAGAAGATGGACCAAATCAGGCCTGTGTGGAAAGCTGTTCATGGGTGCCTATGGTTGATATACCATTCTAACTTGTGAAAGTGTCACAGGAAGTAGGGGCAGCCTCCATCTCATGGGACCCTTGGAAGCAACTGTTAGGAAAAAGGGGTGCCAAGGCAGTGGCCTCATTCAGTTCCAAAGAAAGTGACATATCTAATTTCCTTGGTGATGGAACTCTCTGAACTTGCTATCCAAGAACCAAGACACCGAGAGGCAATCCCTGTCCAAGTCCCTGTGGGCTCACTTGATTGGATTTTCCAAGGACAGAGTCAGTCTTTCTCGGTACCTAATGATGTGAGTATAGCCAAATACCAGGAGAGCACTGAAGAGGTACTTTTCCTGAGAAAGCAGGTAGTGGCTCGCCACTTTTTTCTGACAACTTTACAGAGTTGGTCAAGGAAAGCAGATCTGATAGAGGACACGCCATTTCGGGGGAACATAATATGGCCCACCAGTCAGAGTTAACTCCGGAGAGTCACAGAACTACTTGAGGGAAGGAGGTGCCTTTGTGAGTGTGGGTTTGTTGTTTTGTCTCATATTCTGAGAATAGGTAGGGAAGGCGGTTTGTTTGATTTGGAGTGAACTGTTTCTAGTAAGTCGTTTGACAAAATGAGTGTTTCTATGTCTGTGTATCCCACTGTGTCCGTGGTTGTAGACATGAGAAAAGAGAATGCAACAATGGATGTGTCCTGTCTAGTAGAAAGCTTCCCATTATGCATCCTGCCTAATTTATGAATGGAGTGCGGCTTGCCTTATGGATGAGCAATGCCTATTACCTTCCTAAGTCCCTGTTTTCTTCTGAATTCTGGCCACTCTCCAGAATAGGCTCATGGTTTTGTGTCCAAGATATGCAACAACTCCAAGGTCTGTGACATGGCCATGTACAGGATAGCTGAAGGGAATGGCCAGCATCTCAGAAAACTCAGATATCAGTGTGACCAGGAAAGTCTCAGTGGATATACCCTGCTTTTGGCCTTTTGCTTACCTATTGTTCTGTTGCCCTGAATATCAGGAAGGTCTTTGCCTCAGGCCACCCCTTTGTGAAGCCTGAAGGAAACAGTTTTCAAATGGAAATGAATGGGCATCACTTGTGGCTCTTTCTTAGTTGCTTTGGAAAGGGATGTGTCTTAATTAGACTCTTGGCCTTGTATGTGGCTGTGACTTTGATTCTCAGCAGCTGATGGATCTAAAAATGATCCCATGTGTGCATCCAAAACCATAATTGCCAAAAGATCAGTCATTGTGGATGAAGTCTCTCGTCTTCCTCTGTTAGGTTGCTGACCTCCATCAAGTGAGAATAGGTATTCCTTGGGTCAAATGAGTTCTTCAAATCACTGCAGAGGTGCTTAGGTTTTCGTATGACTCCAAATCACATAAAGAATCTATACTTGAAAGTCAGTAGGCCTCAAATTGGAGAAACAGAGCAGTATTAACGGGAGGCTTATTTGATCACTCCTGGTTCACAGAAAGGGTGTCCAGGCCAACATGACTTTAGGCAAATGAGGGGCAAGGGAGTTTATTTGGACACTGTCTTTGGGTGAGCCCTTCATGGAAACCTCCAGACAGAGGTTACGATGAGTGACTATATGGAAGAAGATGAGGACCATGTTTGAGTGTTTTGTTTTTAATTGTGGTCATTTGTGTGGTGGTTGTAAGAAATATCTTGGTCCACCTGGGCTTGAACTCTGTTGGGATTTCCCTTAAAGACTGCGTTCTGGAACTGAACTCAGAGAAGTATTGCCATGAATAGAAATACAGGCAGTTTAGAGGAGGCATGGTGTATATTTGGACTTGCCTTTTGCATGATACAGAGTAGGAGTTAAATCTAGTCAATTTTTTGTTGAAATAGTTCTCCATGTGTTTTTAAAGTTAAAAAATTGTGAATTCCTGTCTCCCTTTCTCTGTAGCCTATTCAGCACATATATTTTTATATGGATATATAGAATCATACCTGGTACCACACATACATTCTTGTGAGGTGGATGAGTTGGCAGATACAAATTGTGAAAAGAGATCACTCCTAATTAACCGTGTTGGAACTGAATATTCAACCAATGGGTGAGCTTGCTACTTGAACAACATTATACATAAATCCATGTTCAGTAAAATGAATATTTTTGGATCTTTTTATGATATATATTTTATGAAAATTTTGATTGACATATATTTTGCTATTTTTTTTTCTGTGTGTGTGTGTGTGTGTGTGTGTGTGTGTTTTGTGTCATTCGCCTGTTCTGTAAAACAACTTCAGAGAGAGAGGTTAAAAATTCATGCAAAGCTCTGATGGAGGTATCTAATATCTTAGTTTTGGTCTATTGCTTCTTCTAATTGGGTCATTTGTTGTGTCCCATGGACGAGGGCAATGGTTCCTGTGCCCACCCCTGAAGCAACTCCTATTCCGAATAGGATGGCTAAAGTGAGGGATATATGTCCCCACTGGAAACGGGTTGTATGCCCCTCTATTTCATTTTCAAATGAACCTGCATCATGACAGAGCACTCTGGGAAACATCTGCACCATTACACAATTAATCACATCTGTTGACAATTTCTTTAAAACATAAACAATGTTTAATTATATACAATTATGCTGTTGTAGGGACGGACAAGGCAAGGTACCTAAGATAGCAACGAAGACAGGGAAACCGTCCTATTTGGTTGCAACCAGATTCAGAGGGCATTGCTTCTGTTGTAATCAATTATTCTCCTGAAACTCAAGTTTAGGTAGTTTCAGAATTTTGTACCCAACATGTAAGGGAAGGGGCTCAGAAGTTCACAGTCTTCAGAAGTTCAAAAAAGCCGTTGTTGTTTCTGTTTTTACCTCAGTTCTGGGCAAGTTAACTTTTCAAGGACACCTGGGAGGGAAAGAGCTTTTTCCTACCTTTCTTATTTTTCACCCCTGACAGCTGTTACCATGGAGCCCTGATGGTAACTTCTTTATCTTAGAAATATAGCCATCTCTGTAAAGCCCCAGCTCATGGCCAGAGGCCTTGTTCATTATTTTGTGGAAAACAAGTAATGGGGTGTCTAGCATAGAAGTGCTTATTTTTTTAGCCAGTGGCCAAGTAGAACAAGGCAACACTAAAAGAGGAAGTTTATCTACATTGAACTCTTTTATAGGGACTCTTTTGCTGAAAGTCCTAAAGTCAGCCATGGTGAAGACTTCTGTAGAAAGTCAGTTAAGAATTTTCTGTAGGCCTGGTACAGAAGGGGAAGACAGGGAAGGTGGGGCTGACAGCAGCTCCGAGGATCTGAGAATAAGGAAGGAGAGATGTAAAAGAATAATGGGAAAGGGGTTTGGGATTTTCCTAGCAACAAAAACTTGAGCTGTAGAACAGGTAGAGCAGAGGGGAAGACAAGAGTGAGTATCCCAAAATGCATGTGAGGGACTTTAAATTTTTAGTAAACTGTTTTCAGTGATGACAAAGCAACTTTAAAGGCCATTTTCATTACATCTTTGATAGGAGTCTGAGGGCTCTCCTCAGCTAGTTTCAGCTTTGTGTTGGCTGGTAAGAGGACCTGGTGGGACCCGGGGCGGGCACGGACAGGAGAAGAGAGGAGTGAGTCGGTGGATGGGAACCTGAGTACCTGCTACTTCAGCAAGATGGTGATGGTCTGAGAACCAGCAGAGATTTGGGTTTTTGATCTAATAATTGGAGGGGAGAAATCAGGTTGCTGAGGTGAGAGTGACAGCAGAGACTCTGGAGCACAAGGCTGAAGGTGAGGATTGATTGGATAAGCATAGTTCAGGATATGAGTGAAGGATGGAAAAGGCATGCCCATAGGGGAATCTCCTTTCACCCTTTTGAGCACTTGCAGAAGTTAAAAAGGTCACACAGGGCTGGGGATGTGGCTCATTTGTAGCACGCTCGCTTGGCATGCGTGCGGCCCGGGTTCGATCCTCAGCACCACATACAAACAAAGATGTCGTGTCCAGCAAAAAACTAAAAAATAAATATTAAAAATTCTCTCTGTCTCTCTCTCTCTCACCTCTCTCTTTAAAAAAAATGGTCACGCAGAATTTGAGGATCAAGAGACCCCTCTGGGGGCCATCGGTTTTGGTTATCTAATTGGTAATATGGCCAATGCTGTGTACTGAATTTGATGAGGAGTTTGTGTTCCATCAGACAGCCCCTGTATGCTCACATCCCCATGACGTACAGCAAAAGTCTGCCAGGCATTCTGGGATTACTAAAAAGGAGTGATGGATTTTTCCTTTCCCCAGGTACATGATCCTCTTAGTTATACAAGTCCGATATTTACTGCCATTAGCCCCTTGAACTAGAGACCTTTTATTTGATAGAGGGCCCAATGGGGCCTTAAGGTCTGAGTTTATTGCCCCTGTATCCACTTCAAAGTTTACTGGTGTCTCCTCCACTTCAAAAGATACGCTGAGCTCAGGGAGGGGATCTGAGCCCTGACTTTCGTAGTCATGCTGAAGAGTCAGAAAGGCTGGCTGGCGTGGCTGCCTCTTTCTAGGGAACTCTTGAACCCAGTGTCCTCTTTCTTTACAGTAGGCACATTGATCTGAGGTCAGGGGTGGCCTCTGGCGTGGGACCAGGTATCCCTTCCTGTCTCCCTGTTTCTTAATTTCTGGCCTTTTTGTTATTGTGACCGGGACCTTAGTCAACTCCTTAGTCTGTCTTTTGTTTCTTTTATCCTCCTTTTGCTCCCTTCTCTTCCTCAGTTTCTCTCTTATAGTATACTTTCTCGGCTTCTCTGACTAAATCTCTCAAAGTCATATCTTGTAATCCATCTAAGCATTGTAACTTTCTTTAAATATCCAAGGCAGCATGCCCAATAAAGGCCATTGTGACAGATGATTTTTGATCCTCTGCATGAGGATCGAAAGGAGTATATCTCCTATATGCCTCCGTAATTCTCTCTAGAAACATAGAGGAAGATTCATCAGGCCCGCAGGCGTGGTACCCACGTCACCCCAAATGGAGTAGGGAAAGAGCAGTGCCACTGCCTGCTCCCGGATCAGGCCCAGCCACCAGCTGGTGTGGTAGTCACGTCACCCAAATTGTAGTAGGGGCCAAGCAGGCTGCCCCCCGCGCCCGCCACAAAAGCAGACCTGTGACTGACCTTCGGAACAGGCCCAGAGGCCTGCCACCATGGTAGACATGACACCCCAATTGGAGTAGTGGCAGAGCAGAGCTTTCTCCCGCGCCCAGTACAAGCACAACGGCCCACCGGCGTGGTAGTCACGTCAACCCAATTGGAGTAGGGGCAGAGCAGAGTGTTTGCCCGCACCCGGAACAGGCCCAGCGATCTGCCAGCATGGTAGTCACGACACCCCAATTGCAGTAGGGCCAAAGCAGAGCCACCACCCGCTCCCGCAAGGTAGGCAGACCTGCAACTGCCCGGCGGAACAGGACTAGCGGCCTGCAAGCACAGCAGACACATCAACCCATTTGGTTCTTTGAAAAAATAAAAAAAATCTACAGACCCTTAGCCATGCTAACGAAGACAAAAAGAGAGAGAACTCAAATTACTAGCATACAGGATGAAAAAGACAATATCATAACAGATATTTCAGATATACAGAAGATAATCCGAAATTATTTTGAATCTTTGTACTCTAATAAAATAGAAGACAGTGAAGGCATCGATAAATTTCTTAAGTCATATGATCTGCCCAGATTGAGTCAGGAGGATATAGACAACCTAAACAGACCAATATCAATTGAGGAAATAGAAAAAACCATCAAAACACTACCAAGTAAGAAAAGCCCAGGACCTGATGGGTATACAGCAGAGTTTTACAAAACCTTTAAAGGGGAACTAATACCAATACTTTTCAAGCTATTTCAGGAAATTGAAAAAGAGGGAGAACTTCCAAATTCATTCTATGAGGTCAACATCACTCTGATTCCTACACCAGACAAAGACACTTCAAAGAATGAAAACTACAGACCAATATCTCTAATGAGCCTAGAGGCAAAAATCCTCAATTAAATTCTGGCAAATCAGATACAAAAGCATATCAAAAAAATTGTGCACCATGATCAAGTAGGATTCATCCGTGGGATGCAAGGCTGGTTCAATATACAGAAATCAATAAATGTTATTCATCACATCAATAGACTTAAAAATAAGAACCATATGATCATCTCGATAGATGCAGAAAAAGCATTCGACAAAGTACAGCATCCCTTTATGTTCAAAATTCTAGAAAAACTAGGGATAACAGGAACATACCTCAATATTGTAAAAGCAATCTATGCTAAGTCTCAGGCTAGCATACTTCTGAATGGAGAAAAATTGAAGGCATTCCCCCTAAAATCTGGAACAAGACAGGTATGCCCTCTTTCACCACTTCTGTTCAACATAGTTCTCGAAACACTGGCCAGAGCAATTAGAGAGATGAAAGAAATTAAAGGCATATAAATAGGAAAAGAAGAACTTAAATTATCACTATTGCAGATGACATGATTCTATTCCTAGCAGACCCAAAAGGGTCTACAAAGAAACTAATAGAGCAAATAAATGAATTCAGCAAAGTGGCAGGATATAAAATCAACACTCATAAATCAAAGACATTCCTGAATATCAGTGACAAATCCTCTGAAACGGAAATGAGGACAACCACTCCATTCACAATATACTAAAAAAAAAAAAAAAAAATTGGGAATCAACCTAACAAAAGAGGTGCAAGTTTTATACAAGGAAAACTACAGAAACCTAAAGAGAAAAATAGAGGAAGATATTAGAAGATGTAAAAATGTACCCTGTTCATAGATAGACAGAACTAACATCATCAAAATGGCGATATTACTAAAAGTTCTCTATAGGTTTAGTGCAATGCCAATCAAAACCCAACGGCATTTCTTGTAGAAATAGAGAAAGCAATCATGAAATTCATATGGAAAAATAAAAGACCCAGAATAGCAAAAACAACACTAAGCAGGAAGTGTGAATCAGTCGGTATAGGGATACCAGACTTCAAACTATACTGCAGAACAATAGTAACAAAAATAGCATGGTACTGGTACCAAAACAGGTGGGTGGACCAATGGTACAGAATAAAGGACACAGAAACCAATCCAAAAAATACAACTATCTTACATTTGATAAAGGGGCTAAAAGCATGCAATGGATGAATGATAGCATCTTCAACAAATGGTGCTGGGAAACCTGGAAATCCATATGTAACAAAAAGAAACTGAATCCCTTTCTCTCGCCATGCACAAAAGTTAACTCAAAATGGATCAAGGAGCTTGATATCAAATCAGACATGGTGTCTGATAGAAGACAAAGTTGGCTACGATCTACATACTGTGGGGTCGCCTCCAAATTCCTCAAGAGGACACCCATAGCACAAGCGTTAATAACTAGAATCAACACATTGGACTTACTCAAACTAAAAAGGTTTTTTCTCAGCAAAAGAAACAGTAAGAGAGGAAAATAGGGAGCCCACATCCTGGGAACAAATCTTTCCTCCTAACACTTCAGATAGAGCACTAATATCCAGAGTATACAAAGAACTCAAAAAATTAGTCAATAAGATAACAAATAACCCAAACAACAAATGGGCCAAGAACCTGAACAGACACTTCTCAGAGGAGGACATAAAATCAATCAACAAGTACATGAAAAAATGGTCACCATCTCCAGCAGTCAGAGAAATGTGAATCAAAACCACCCTAAGATACCATCTCACTCCAGTAAGATTGGCAGCCATTATGAAGTCAAACAATCACAAGTGCTGGCGAGGATCTGGGGAAACAGGTACACTTGTATATTTCTGGTGGGACTGCAAATTGGTGCAGGCAAATGGGAAAGCAGTATGGAGATTTCTTGGAAAGCTGGGAACGGAACCACCATTTGACCCAGTTATTCCCCTTCTCGGTCTAAAACCTAAAGACCTAAAAAGAGCATGCTACAGGGACACTGCTACATCGATGTTCATAGCAGCACAATTCACAATAGCAAGACTGTGGAACCAACCTAGATGCCCTTCAATAGAAGAATGAATGAAAAAAATGTGGCATTTATACACAATGGAGTATTACTCGGCATTAAAAAATGACAGAATCATAGAATTTTCAGGGAAATGGATGGCATTAGAACAGATTATGCTAAGTGAAGCTAGCCAATCCCTAAAAAACAAATGCCAAATGTCTTCTTTGATATAAGGAGAGTAACTAAGAACAGAGTAGGGACGAGGAGCATGAGAAGAAGATTAACATTAAACAGGGATGAGAGGTGGAAGGGAAAGGGAGAGAGAAGAGAAACTGCATGAAAATGGAAGGAGAACCTCAGGGTTATACAAAATTACATACAAGAGGAAGTGAGGGGAAAGGGAAAAATAATACAAGGGGGAGAAATTTATTACTGTATAGGGGGTAGAGAGAGAAGAGGAGAGGAGACTGGAGGGGAGGGGGGATAGTAGAGGATAGGAAAGGCAGCAGAATACAACAGACACTAGTATGGCAATATATGAATCAATGGATGTGTAACTGATGTGATTCTGCAATCTGTATACGGGGCAAAAATGGGAGTTCATAACCCACATAAATCAAAGTGTGAAATATTATTTATCAAGAACTATGTAATGTTTTGAACAACCATATATAAAAATTTAAAAAAAGAGATAACTAAATTCGGTGAATAATGCACGAGAATCCTAATATTTCTACAGTTTAAAATCAATGCCAGTAGATTCCTATGGGACACGATGTGTATTTTGACGTTCATTTTTATTCAACAATGGTACATTACTATTTCATGAGTTTATGCACATCATAGGATATATATTTCATCCACAAATTAGCAAATTTATAGGCATTTGATTGAATTTCAATCGCTTCCTGCTTTACAATATATGCATTCCTCCAGGTTTCCTGAAAGGTCTTTTCATGAGACTTCTTTCCAAACATATTATTTTCGATTTCCATAATCACTTTTGAAGCAAAACTCACACACTGTTCATGATAAACCAAAACACTAATATTACCATTAGATGTATAATTGGTGGGAATGAATGATTGTATATCAATATAAGATTTCCTGTAATTTTCCAGATATCAGTTCAATATATTATTTAATGTTTGAACAAGTTATATTATTTATTCAGAGTATTGTCTATTCATGCTTTATCTCTATATTCATAGACACAGGGTGCACCTCTTTGTACCCCCAATACTAATTTTACGTCTTCAATATATTGTTTCCAGAAATGGTGGACGAAATACTCATGTCACCTGATCTACATATACATTTTTTCACAGTAATATTCTGGACAAATAATGTAATGGTCACGGTTATGATTGCACGAAGGACTAAATGAAAAGTGAACATGGATTACTAAAAACATCTATGTCCAGTTTGCCTAATGCTCTTAACTGTCAATCCTATTGGTGACTACATATTTTTTTCTTCAAAAGATTATGTATTCAAACTCAACCCTGTTGAAAATGTCTAATCCTATCACTCACTTTATACTTTGCCTGATTTCATAATGTCTCTATTGATATCTGCATTTCTACATTTTTTCCCAGCTCATCATAGTGACTGACTCTTCATATGTGCTGACATTTACATTCACTCTCTAACCGAAACCCTATTGTTAAAGAACTTTTGTCCAAATCAAATACTCACTCTTCTTCCTAAACCTACCGACTAGCTTCATAATCTTACTGACTATCCCTTTTTGACTGGATGTTCTCTTCTACATTCAATCATCCAAGGTACAAAGTCCTATGCCATTGTGTATTGAATTAACTGAGACATCTTTGCAGAATATAATTCAAAGCTAATTATCCCAATCAAGGGCTCAATGCCCTTCTGGGCTTCAAATCATACCTAGATTTCTGTTCTCATACTTATATTTAACCTCCATATTCTTTTAAATATCGAAGGTCCCCAACACTATTATTCATCACACAGAATGATTCCTAACACAAATCGAACCTGTTATTAACCCGAAACATACACTGTTCCCTCAATCTCATTTTACAGAAGAGCAGGGACAGAGTTGTTCTTACAATACAGGAAAGAAGGGGACAGTCCACCTGCTGAGAACCTCAAAGGTCCATGCAGAAATGATACCTGGACAAGTTGTAGGCAGGTATAAAGGACCTGAGTGAGCAAAACTCATCTTCCATGGCAAAACACCTGGTCAGGATGAAGAGATGTGTCTTAATCAGCCTCTCTCTTCTTATTGTAGAGAAGACTGACAAAACCAGACCTGTGTGTAGAGCTGTTCCTGGGTGCCTATCGTTGATATTTCATTCTAACTTGTGAAAGTGTCACAGGAAGTAGGGGCCGGCTCCATCTCATGGGACCCTTGGAAGCAACTGTTAGGGAAAAGTGGTTGCCAAGGCAGTGACCTCATTCAGTTCCAAAGAAAGTGACATACCTCATTATTTTTGATGGAACTCTCTGAACTTGGTATCCAAGAAGCCAGGCACCCAGAGGCAGTCCCAGTTCCAGTCCCAGTGGACTCGCTTGTTTGGATTTTCCAAGGACAAAATCAATCTTTCTTGGTACCTACTGATGTGAGGATGGCCAAATGCCAGAAGAGCTCTGAAGAGGGACCTTTCCTGAGAAAGCAGGTAGTGGCTCACCACTTTTTCCTGAAAACTTCACAGAGTTGGCCATGAAAACCAGATCTGAAAGAGGACAGGCCATTTTGGGAGAACATAGTATGGCTCACCAGTCATAGGACACTCCTTCTAATCACAGACATACTTGGGGGAAGGAGCTGCCTTTGTGGGAGTGGGTATGGCTTTGTGGTTCTGTCTCATGTTCTGAGAATAGGTAGGAAAGGCGTTTTTTATTTGTTGTTTTTTTTTTTTGTTTTTGGTTTTCAGTGGACTGTTCTAGTAAGTCGTTTGACAAGGCAAGTATTTCCATGTCTGTGTATTCCACTGTGTCCGTTGTTGTAAACATTAGAAAAGAAAATGCATTAATGAATGTGTCCTTTAAAGTATAAATATTCCCAAAATTCATCCTGCCCAATATATGAATGAACTGCAGCTTGTCTTATCGAAGGGAAACACCTGCTATCTTCCCAAGTTAATGTTTTCTTCCTGTATTCTGGCCAGTCTCCAGAATAGGCTCATGGTTTTGTGTCCACGATATGTACCACCTCCAAGCTCTGTGACATGGTCATGTACTGGATAGCTGAAAAGAATGGCGAGCATCTCAGAAAACTCAGATATCAGTGTGACCAAGAAACTCTCAGTGGAGAGACCCTGCTTTGGACCTTTTGCTTAAGTACTGTACTCTAATAAAATAGAAGACAGTGAAGGCATCGATAAATTTCTTAAGTCATATGATCTGCCCAGATTGAGTCAGGAGGATATAGACAACCTAAACAGACCAATATCAATTGAGGAAATAGAAAAAACCATCAAAACACTACCAAGTAAGAAAAGCCCAGGACCTGATGGGTATACAGCAGAGTTTTACAAAACCTTTAAAGGGGAACTAATACCAATACTTTTCAAGCTATTTCAGGAAATTGAAAAAGAGGGAGAACTTCCAAATTCATTCTATGAGGTCAACATCACTCTGATTCCTACACCAGACAAAGACACTTCAAAGAATGAAAACTACAGACCAATATCTCTAATGAGCCTAGAGGCAAAAATCCTCAATTAAATTCTGGCAAATCAGATACAAAAGCATATCAAAAAAATTGTGCACCATGATCAAGTAGGATTCATCCGTGGGATGCAAGGCTGGTTCAATATACAGAAATCAATAAATGTTATTCATCACATCAATAGACTTAAAAATAAGAACCATATGATCATCTCGATAGATGCAGAAAAAGCATTCGACAAAGTACAGCATCCCTTTATGTTCAAAATTCTAGAAAAACTAGGGATAACAGGAACATACCTCAATATTGTAAAAGCAATCTATGCTAAGTCTCAGGCTAGCATACTTCTGAATGGAGAAAAATTGAAGGCATTCCCCCTAAAATCTGGAACAAGACAGGTATGCCCTCTTTCACCACTTCTGTTCAACATAGTTCTCGAAACACTGGCCAGAGCAATTAGAGAGATGAAAGAAATTAAAGGCATATAAATAGGAAAAGAAGAACTTAAATTATCACTATTGCAGATGACATGATTCTATTCCTAGCAGACCCAAAAGGGTCTACAAAGAAACTAATAGAGCAAATAAATGAATTCAGCAAAGTGGCAGGATATAAAATCAACACTCATAAATCAAAGACATTCCTGAATATCAGTGACAAATCCTCTGAAACGGAAATGAGGACAACCACTCCATTCACAATATACTAAAAAAAAAAAAAAAAAAAATTGGTAATCAACCTAACAAAAGAGGTGCAAGTTTTATACAAGGAAAACTACAGAAACCTAAAGAGAAAAATAGAGGAAGATATTAGAAGATGTAAAAATGTACCCTGTTCATAGATAGACAGAACTAACATCATCAAAATGGCGATATTACTAAAAGTTCTCTATAGGTTTAGTGCAATGCCAATCAAAACCCAACGGCATTTCTTGTAGAAATAGAGAAAGCAATCATGAAATTCATATGGAAAAATAAAAGACCCAGAATAGCAAAAACAACACTAAGCAGGAAGTGTGAATCAGTCGGTATAGGGATACCAGACTTCAAACTATACTGCAGAACAATAGTAACAAAAATAGCATGGTACTGGTACCAAAACAGGTGGGTGGACCAATGGTACAGAATAAAGGACACAGAAACCAATCCAAAAAATACAACTATCTTACATTTGATAAAGGGGCTAAAAGCATGCAATGGATGAATGATAGCATCTTCAACAAATGGTGCTGGGAAACCTGGAAATCCATATGTAACAAAAAGAAACTGAATCCCTTTCTCTCGCCATGCACAAAAGTTAACTCAAAATGGATCAAGGAGCTTGATATCAAATCAGACATGGTGTCTGATAGAAGACAAAGTTGGCTACGATCTACATACTGTGGGGTCGCCTCCAAATTCCTCAAGAGGACACCCATAGCACAAGCGTTAATAACTAGAATCAACACATTGGACTTACTCAAACTAAAAAGGTTTTTTCTCAGCAAAAGAAACAGTAAGAGAGGAAAATAGGGAGCCCACATCCTGGGAACAAATCTTTCCTCCTAACACTTCAGATAGAGCACTAATATCCAGAGTATACAAAGAACTCAAAAAATTAGTCAATAAGATAACAAATAACCCAAACAACAAATGGGCCAAGAACCTGAACAGACACTTCTCAGAGGAGGACATAAAATCAATCAACAAGTACATGAAAAAATGGTCACCATCTCCAGCAGTCAGAGAAATGTGAATCAAAACCACCCTAAGATACCATCTCACTCCAGTAAGATTGGCAGCCATTATGAAGTCAAACAATCACAAGTGCTGGCGAGGATCTGGGGAAACAGGTACACTTGTATATTTCTGGTGGGACTGCAAATTGGTGCAGGCAAATGGGAAAGCAGTATGGAGATTTCTTGGAAAGCTGGGAACGGAACCACCATTTGACCCAGTTATTCCCCTTCTCGGTCTAAAACCTAAAGACCTAAAAAGAGCATGCTACAGGGACACTGCTACATCGATGTTCATAGCAGCACAATTCACAATAGCAAGACTGTGGAACCAACCTAGATGCCCTTCAATAGAAGAATGAATGAAAAAAATGTGGCATTTATACACAATGGAGTATTACTCGGCATTAAAAAATGACAGAATCATAGAATTTTCAGGGAAATGGATGGCATTAGAACAGATTATGCTAAGTGAAGCTAGCCAATCCCTAAAAAACAAATGCCAAATATCTTCTTTGATATAAGGAGAGTAACTAAGAACAGAGTAGGGACGAGGAGCATGAGAAGAAGATTAACATTAAACAGGGATGAGAGGTGGAAGGGAAAGGGAGAGAGAAGAGAAACTGCATGAAAATGGAAGGAGAACCTCAGGGTTATACAAAATTACATACAAGAGGAAGTGAGGGGAAAGGGAAAAATAATACAAGGGGGAGAAATTTATTACTGTATAGGGGGTAGAGAGAGAAGAGGAGAGGAGACTGGAGGGGAGGGGGGATAGTAGAGGATAGGAAAGGCAGCAGAATACAACAGACACTAGCATGGCAATATATGAATCAATGGATGTGTAACTTATGTGATTCTGCAATCTGTATACGGGGCAAAAATGGGAGTTCATAACCCACATAAATCAAAGTGTGAAATATTATTTATCAAGAACTATGTAATGTTTTGAACAACCATATATAAAAATTTAAAAAAAGAGATAACTAAATTCGGTGAATAATGCACGAGAATCCTAATATTTCTACAGTTTAAAATCAATGCCAGTAGATTCCTATGGGACACGATGTGTATTTTGACGTTCATTTTTATTCAACAATGGTACATTACTATTTCATGAGTTTATGCACATCATAGGATATATATTTCATCCACAAATTAGCAAATTTATAGGCATTTGATTGAATTTCAATCGCTTCCTGCTTTACAATATATGCATTCCTCCAGGTTTCCTGAAAGGTCTTTTCATGAGACTTCTTTCCAAACATATTATTTTCGATTTCCATAATCACTTTTGAAGCAAAACTCACACACTGTTCATGATAAACCAAAACACTAATATTACCATTAGATGTATAATTGGTGGGAATGAATGATTGTATATCAATATAAGATTTCCTGTAATTTTCCAGATATCAGTTCAATATATTATTTAATGTTTGAACAAGTTATATTATTTATTCAGAGTATTGTCTATTCATGCTTTATCTCTATATTCATAGACACAGGGTGCACCTCTTTGTACCCCCAATACTAATTTTACGTCTTCAATATATTGTTTCCAGAAATGGTGGACGAAATACTCATGTCACCTGATCTACATATACATTTTTTCACAGTAATATTCTGGACAAATAATGTAATGGTCACGGTTATGATTGCACGAAGGACTAAATGAAAAGTGAACATGGATTACTAAAAACATCTATGTCCAGGTTGCCTAATGCTCTTAACTGTCAATCCTATTGGTGACTACATATTTTTTTCTTCAAAAGATTATGTATTCAAACTCAACCCTGTTGAAAATGTCTAATCCTATCACTCACTTTATACTTTGCCTGATTTCATAATGTCTCTATTGATATCTGCATTTCTACATTTTTTCCCAGCTCATCATAGTGACTGACTCTTCATATGTGCTGACATTTACATTCACTCTCTAACCGAAACCCTATTGTTAAAGAACTTTTGTCCAAATCAAATACTCACTCTTCTTCCTAAACCTACCGACTAGCTTCATAATCTTACTGACTATCCCTTTTTGACTGGATGTTCTCTTCTACATTCAATCATCCAAGGTACAAAGTCCTATGCCATTGTGTATTGAATTAACTGAGACATCTTTGCAGAATATAATTCAAAGCTAATTATCCCAATCAAGGGCTCAATGCCCTTCTGGGCTTCAAATCATACCTAGATTTCTGTTCTCATACTTATATTTAACCTCCATATTCTTTTAAATATCGAAGGTCCCCAACACTATTATTCATCACACAGAATGATTCCTAACACAAATCGAACCTGTTATTAACCCGAAACATACACTGTTCCCTCAATCTCATTTTACAGAAGAGCAGGGACAGAGTTGTTCTTACAATACAGGAAAGAAGGGGACAGTCCACCTGCTGAGAACCTCAAAGGTCCATGCAGAAATGATACCTGGACAAGTTGTAGGCAGGTATAAAGGACCTGAGTGAGCAAAACTCATCTTCCATGGCAAAACACCTGGTCAGGATGAAGAGATGTGTCTTAATCAGCCTCTCTCTTCTTATTGTAGAGAAGACTGACAAAACCAGACCTGTGTGTAGAGCTGTTCCTGGGTGCCTATCGTTGATATTTCATTCTAACTTGTGAAAGTGTCACAGGAAGTAGGGGCCGGCTCCATCTCATGGGACCCTTGGAAGCAACTGTTAGGGAAAAGTGGTTGCCAAGGCAGTGACCTCATTCAGTTCCAAAGAAAGTGACATACCTCATTATTTTTGATGGAACTCTCTGAACTTGGTATCCAAGAAGCCAGGCACCCAGAGGCAGTCCCAGTTCCAGTCCCAGTGGACTCGCTTGTTTGGATTTTCCAAGGACAAAATCAATCTTTCTTGGTACCTACTGATGTGAGGATGGCCAAATGCCAGAAGAGCTCTGAAGAGGGACCTTTCCTGAGAAAGCAGGTAGTGGCTCACCACTTTTTCCTGACAACTTCACAGAGTTGGCCATGGAAACCAGATCTGAAAGAGGACAGGCCATTTTGGGAGAACATAGTATGGCTCACCAGTCATAGGACACTCCTTCTAATCACAGACATACTTGGGGGAAGGAGCTGCCTTTGTGGGAGTGGGTATGGCTTTGTGGTTCTGTCTCATGTTCTGAGAATAGGTAGGAAAGGCGTTTTTTATTTGTTGTTTTTTTTTTTGTTTTGTTTTTGGTTTTCAGTGGACTGTTCTAGTAAGTCGTTTGACAAGGCAAGTATTTCCATGTCTGTGTATTCCACTGTGTCCGTTGTTGTAAACATTAGAAAAGAAAATGCATTAATGAATGTGTCCTTTAAAGTATAAATATTCCCAAAATTCATCCTGCCCAATATATGAATGAACTGCAGCTTGTCTTATCGAAGGGAAACACCTGCTATCTTCCCAAGTTAATGTTTTCTTCCTGTATTCTGGCCAGTCTCCAGAATAGGCTCATGGTTTTGTGTCCACGATATGTACCACCTCCAAGCTCTGTGACATGGTCATGTACTGGATAGCTGAAAAGAATGGCGAGCATCTCAGAAAACTCAGATATCAGTGTGACCAAGAAACTCTCAGTGGAGAGACCCTGCTTTGGACCTTTTGCTTAAGTACTGTTTTGTTACACTGAATATCTGGAAGGTCTTTGCTTCAGGGCACCCCGTTGTGAAGCCTGAAGAATATAGTTTTGAAATGGAAATGAATAGGCATCACCTGTGGCTCTTTGCTTAATTGCTTTGGAAATGGATGTGGCTGAATTAGCCTCTTGGCCTTCTTTGTGGCTGTGATTTAGATTCTCAGCACATGATGGATATAAAGAATGATCCCATGTGTGCATCCAAAACTATAATGGCAAAAAATCAGTCATTGTGGATGAAGTCTCTCGTCTTCCTCTCTTAGGTTCCTGACCTCCATCAAGTGTGAATAGGGATTCTTTGGGTCAAATGAGTTCTTCAAAGCCCTGATGAGGTGCTTGGGTTTTCGCATGACTCCAAATCACATATAGAATCTTTACCTGAAAGTCAGTAGGCCTCAAATTGTAGAAACAGAGCAGTATTAACGGCAGGCTTATTTGATCACTTCTGGTTCACAGGAGGGCTGTCAAGGCCACCCTGACTTTAGGCAAATGAGGGGCAAGCGAGCTTTTTTTGGACACAGTCTTGGGCTGTGCCCCTGATGGAAAACTCCAGCCAGAGGTTACGATGAGTGACTATATGGAAGAAGATGAGGGCCATGTGGGAATGTTTTGGTTTTAATTTTGGCCATTTGTTTGGCGGTTGGAAGAAATGACTGGGTCCACTTGGGCTTGAACTTTGGTGTGATTCCCCTTAGAGACTGGGTTGTGACACTGAACTCAGAGAAGTATTGCCATGAATTTTGTTTGGATTTTAGGATGCCACGCATGTGAGTCGCCCTTGTAAACTGAGATCTAGGGCCAGGGTGGCTTTCCACAGAGCACTGGGAATCTCTGCCAGGATATCACATGATTTTATTCTCAAAGACATGGCAGCCATATTTGAGAGTCGAAAAATACATAGGACTCACATTGTAGACTTTAATGGGCCTGGCATCATGTGACCATTTTGGCACTCTTTCAGAAGCCTTGCCTGTGAGAGTTCTCCAGAGCTTTTATTGAATTGAGCTTCCTCAACATTTAATGGTTACTGAATGAATTGAAAGCCACAGTGCCTCCAACTTCATCCTTGAAAAATGGCTAGATAAATACCATGAAAATTTTGAAATTCCCATGACCAGGTGGCACTGGAGAACCTTTGGATGTCCTATTGCTGATCAAGAGTATACCAGACAGTGCCTTGATTGACTGGGTTTCATGAAAATGGTGTAGTACAGAGATGCCAGTAAGTTAGAGCCTGCTGAGTAGTGGGCCTAGAGCAGTTTTGGGCAGGTGTGTGATAAATCACCAGTGGTAGGGTCATGAGGATCTACCATTGTATTCCAAATGGCATGTTACTTACATGGTGCAGCCAGAAGACCCTTATATGTAAAGGCATCTTGTTATATGGAGAGGTTTCAGGGCAATGTTCAGAATTAGGTTGATATGGACAAGGGGGCAATGGGGCAAGCTATGAGGGATAGAAGCCGGGTTGGTGCATTCTCCTGCATACCCTGGCACACCACACGTGACAGAACTCCCTCCAGCATTGTGTCCCAGTTTAGCTCCTTGTATGTCATGAAGCAAATACCAAACTCCGAGTGCAGTAGCAAAAACACGACAAAAAGTGGACCAGGACCAAATGGCTTCACAGTCCACATGGGGAGAAACTTAGTCCCCAGTGGTCACAGTTTACCTACAAAGAGATAATGCAGCACTGCTGCTCATCTTTATTGGAATATAAGAAGCCATGTCCTCCAGGTCACATAAATGCAGACCCAGCTTTGATGGTCTCACGCAAAGAAGTCAAATCTCCTGACAACAACATATTTTTCAAGTGCCCAACCTCACAGAAAGTTTCTCAAAAAGTTTTTAGGCCAGAAGAGCTCCATGTTTGTGGAGTGTTAACCCAGTCCCTTACTTTTGGAAACTCCTCTACCACCTCCAAGATTGTGAACTCCTGAGCATTTCCATTCCAGATATGTATTCACTGATTTTCTAACTCTTCTCCTCCAATTGTGTCTTAATTGGGGCAAAGGTATTGACAAGGCATTGCTCTGGATGAGAGTGGAAGGATATTTATGCAGCACATATTTGCATACACATTGGATTCATTTTTCAATTTTCCTATTGAAATAGTGAATCCCTGACACTAACCCGAACCTATTAGGCTCAGACTACTCAACCTAATAAAAAGGAGAAAAATAACCCAAACAAATATAAATACAAGCAGTTCAGAGGAGGCATGTTGTATATTTGGACTTGCCTTTTGCATTATATAAGGTAGGAGTTATAAATCTAGTCAATTTTTAATTGAAATAGTTCTCCATGTGTTTTTAAAGTTAACAGATATGTGAATTCTTGTTTCCAATTCTCTGTAGCCATTTCACCCATGTATATTTATATACATATATAGAATCCTACCAGGTATCACATGTACATTTTTGGGAGGTGGCTGACTTGGCAGATACAAATTGTGAGAAGAGTTCACTCCTCTTAAACGCTGTTGGAACTGAAAATTCAACCTACAAGCTTCCTAGTAGAACAACATTATACATAAGCTCATGTTCAGTAAAATAAATATTTTTGCATCTGTGGATGATATATATTTAATGATGAATTTTGTTTGGCATATATATTGCTACTTTTTAATGTCTATTTGTTTTTTTTTTGTATATATACATACACTCTGTAGATTTTTCAAAATATGAAATATGTGTCTTATATACACTCTCTTAATTCATTCATGTTCATGTACTTGGATTTATAATCAACTTTTCACAAGATTATTCTCAGACATATTCATTTAACTGAAATACATGTTTGTTTCCTAGTACTGAAAACTAACTTCAGTGAATGGTGCATACAAATCCTAATAATTCTACAGTAACTAACCCAGTCTAACATCAATGCAAGTAGATTCCTATGGCACATGATATGTAATTTGACGTTCATTTGTATTCAACACTGGTACATTACTATTTTTTCAGGGTTTGCACATCATAGGATATACATTTCATCCACAAGTTCACAAATTTATAGGCATTTGTTTCAACTTTAATCACTTATTGCTTCAGAACACATGTATTATCAGGGTTTCTTGACTGGTCTTTTCATGAGAATTCTTTCCAAACACATTATTTTCAATTTCCATAATCACTATTGAAGCAAAACTCACACACTCTTCATGATAAACCAAAACACTAATATTACCATTTGATGTATAATTGGTCGGAATGAATGATTGTATATCAATATAAGATTTCCTGTAATTTTTCAGATATCAGTTCAATACATAATTTAAATTTGGAACAACTTATATTATTTATTCACATTATGGTCTATTCATGCTTTATCTCTATATTCATAGACACAGGGTACACCTCTTTGTACCCCCAAAACTAATTTTATGTCTTCAATATATTGCTCTCAGAAAAGGTGGTAGAAATACTCATGTCACCTGATCTACATAAACATTTTATCACAGTAATATTCGGAACTAAAAATGTGAAGGTCACACTTAAGACTGTACCAAAGCCAAAAGGGAAATTGTACATGGATTACTAAAACATCCATGTCCAGGTTGCCTAATGCTCTCAAATGTCAATCCTATTGGTGACGACATATTTGTTTCTTCATAAGATTATATATTGAAACTCAACCTTGTAGAAAATGTCTAATCCTATCACTCATTTTATACTTTGCATGATTTCATAATGTCTCTATTGATATCTGCTTTTCTACATATTTTCCCAAGCTCATCATAGTGACTCACTCTTCATATGTGCTGACATTAACATTCACCCTCTAACCAAAACCCTATTAGGAAAGAACTTTTGATACAAATCCTATACTCACTCTTCTTCCTAAACCTACCGACTATCTTCTTAATCCTACCTACTATCTTTTTTTGACTGGATGTTCTCTTCTACATTCAATCATCCAAGGTACAAGGTCCTATGCCATTTATTATTGAATTATCTGAGACATCTTTGCAGAATATAATTAAAAGCTAAGTATCCCAGTCAAGGGCCGAATGATTTCTGGCCTTCAAATCTTACTTAGATTTCTGTTTTTGTACATTTATTTCAACTCTATATTCTTATAAATATCGTAGGTACCCAATACCATTATTCATCTCACAGAATGATTCCTAACTGAAATCGAACCTGTTATTAACCCGAAACATACACTGTTCCCTCAATCTCATTTTACAGAAGAGCAGGGAAAGAGTTGTTCTTACAATACAGGAAATTAGGGTACCTTCCACCTGCGAGAACCTCAAAGGTCCATTCAGAAATGATACCTGGAGAAGATTTAGGCAGGTATAAAGGACCTGAGAGAGCAAAAGTCATCTTCCATGGCAAACAACCTGGTCAGGATGAAGGGATGTGTCTGAATCAGCCTCTCTCTTCTTATTGTAGAGAAGATGGACAATACCAGGCCTGGGTGAAGAGCTGTTCCCAGGTTCCTCTGGTTGATATACCATTCTAACTAGTGAAAGTGTCACAAGAAGTAGAGGCCGGCTCCATCTCATGGGACCCTTGGAAGCAACTCTTAGGACAAAGTGTTTGCCAAGGCAGTGACCTCATTCAGTTCCAAAGAAAGTGACATACCTCATTTCCTTGGTGATGGAACTCTCTGAACTTGGTATCCAAGAAGTCAGGCACCCAGAAGCAGTCCCAGTCCCACTATCAGTGGGCTCACTTGGTTGGATTTAACAAGGACAGTGTCAGTCTTTTTTGGTACCTACTGATGTGAGGAAGGACAAATGGAGGAGAGCTCTGAAGAGGGACCTTTCCTGAGAAAGCAGGTAGTGGCTCACCACTTTTTCCTGACACCTTAACAGAGTTGGCCAAGGAAACCAGATCTGATAGAGGACAGGCCATTTTGGGAGAAGATAGTATGGCCCACAAGTCAGAGAACACTTTGGATAGTCACAGACCTACTTGAGGGAAGGAGGTGCCTTTGTGGGAGTGGGTGTGTGTTTGTGGTTCTGTCTCATGTTCTGAGAATAGGTAGGAAAGTCGGTTTTTTCGTTTGCAGTGGACTATTTCTAGTAAGTCGTTTGACCAGACTAGTGTTCCTATGTCTGTGTATTTCACTGTGTCCGTTGTTGTAGACATTTGAAAAGATAATGCATTAATATATGTCTAGTCTAGTATAAATCTTCCCATAATTCATCCTGGCCAATTAATGAATGGAATGCAACCTGTCTTATCCATGGGCAACACCTGCTATCTACCTAAGTTCCTGTTTTCTTCCTGAATTCTGGCCATTCTCCAGAATTGGCTCATGGTTTTGTTTCCAAGATATGTACCACCTCCAAGCCCTGTGACATGGCCATGTACTGGATAGCTTAAGAGAATGGCAAGATTCTCAGAAAACTCAGATATCAGTGTGACCAGGAAAGTCTCAGTGGAGAGACCCTACTTTGGATCTTTTGCTTAACTATTGTTCTGTTGCCCTGAATGTCAAATATCAGTGTGACCAGGAAAGTCTCAGAGGAGAGACCCTACTTTGGATCTTTTGCTTAACTATTTTTCTGTTGCCCTGAATGTCTGGAAGGCCTTTGCCTCAGGCCACCCCTCTGTGAAGCCTGAGGAAAACAGTTTTGAAATGGAAATGAATGGGCATCATCTGTGGCTCTTTGCTTAATTGCTTTGGTAAGGGATGTGGCTGAATTAGCCTTTTGGTCTTATGTGTGGCTGTGACTTAGATTCTCAGCTCCTGATGGATCTAAAGAATGATCGCTTGTGTCCATCCAAAACCATAATTGCAAAAAGATCAGTCATTGTGGATGAAGTCAATTGCCTTCCTCTGTTAGGTTCATGACCTCTATCAAGGGAGAATAGGGATTCTTTGGATAAAATGAGTTCTTCCAAGCCCTGCAGTGGTGCTTGGGTTTTCACATGACTCCAAATGAAATAAAGAATCTATATCTGAAAATCAGTAGGGCTCAAATTGGAGAAACAGAGCAGTATTAAAGGCATGCTTATTTTGTCACTCCTGGTTCACAGGAAGGGTGTCCAGGCCACCCTGACTTTAGGCAAATGAGGGGCAAGCGAGCTTATTTTGGAAACTGTCTTTGGCTGCGCCCCTCATAGAAACCTTCGCCAGAGGTGAGGATGAGTCTCTACATGGAAGAGGATTAGTGTCATGTGGAGGTGTTTTGGTTATAATTTTGGTCATTTGTGTGTCGGTTGGAAAAAATGACTGTGTCCACCTGTGCTTGAACTCTGGTGTGATTCCCCTTAGAGACTGAGTTGTGGAACTAAAGTCAGAGAAATATTGCCATGAATTTTGTTGGAATTTTAGTAGGCCATGCATGAGAGTCGCCATTGGAAACTGAGATCTAGGCCCAGGGTGGCTTTCCACAGAGCACTGGGAATCTCCGCCAGGATATAACATGATTTTATTATTAAAGACTTGGCAGGCTGAGTTGAGAGTCAAAACACACATGGGCCTCACCTTGTAGACCTCAATGGGCCTGGCTTTATGTGGCCTCTTTGGGCACTCTTTCAGAAGCCTTGCCTGTGAGAGTTCTTTAGAGCTATCATTGAAATGAGCTTCCTCACCATTTAATGATTCCTGAATGAATTGAAACCCACAGTGACTCCAACTTCATCTTTGAAAAATGGTTAGATAAATACCATGAAATTTTTGAAATTCCCATGACCAGGTGGCACTGGAAAACTTTTGGATGTCTTGTTGCTGATCATGAGTATACCAGACAGTACCTTGATTTACTAGGTTGCATGAAAATGGTTTAGAACAGAGATGCCAGTAAGTTGGATCTTGCTGAGTAGTGGCCCAGAGCAGTGGTGTGCAGGTGTTTGATAAAACATCAGTGGTAGGGCCATGAGGATCTACCATTGGATTCCAAATGGCTTGTGACTGACATGGTGTAGCCAGCAGACCCTTATATGTAAAGGAATCTTGTTATATGGAGAGGTTTCAGGGCAATGTTCTGAATCATGTTGCTATTGTCAAGGGGGCAAGCTACGTGGGATAAAATACTGTTTGGTGCATTCTCCTCCAGACCCTTCCCCCCACACCTGACAGAACTCCTCCAGTACTGTGTCCCATTTGAACTCGTATTTTGTGAAGCAAATACCAACCTCCCAGAGCAGCAGCAAAAACACCACGAAAATTAGAGGATGGCCAAATGGCTTCACAGTCCACACGAAGAGACAATTAGCCCTCAGAGGCCACAGTTTACCTACAAAGAGAGAATTCAGCACTGTTGCCTCATTTCATTGGAAAGTAAGTAACCATGTCATCCAGATCACATAGATGCAGACCCAGCTTTGATGGTCTCACTACAAAGTAAGCTAAAGCTCCTGACAACAGCATATATTTCAAGTGCTCAACCTCAGAGGCAGATCCTCAAAAATATTTAGGCCAGCAGAGCTCGAGGTTTGTGGAGTGTTTACCCTGTCCATTACTTTTAGAAACTCCTCTACCAACTCCAATGATGTGAAATCGGGAGCATTTTCCAATCCAGATAGGTATTCACAAATTTTTTAACTCTTCTACTCTAATTGTGTTTTTCTTGAGGCGAAGGTAATGTCAAGGCATTGTTCTGGATGAGAGTGGAAAGATTTTTCTGTAGCATATGTTTGTATACACATTGGATTCAATTTCCTGTTTTCCATTCAAAATACTGAATCCCTGACACTAACCCATACCCTACCAGACTCTGACTACTAATCCTAATATGATGGAGAAAAATAACCCAAACAGAATAGAAATACAAGTAGTTCAGAGGAGGCACGGTGTATAGTTGGGCTTCCCTTCTGCATGATACAGAGTAGGAGTTATAAATCTAGTCAATTGTTTGTTGAAATAGTTCTCCATGTATTTTTAAAGTTAACAAACATGTGAATTCCTGTCTCCCTTTCTCTGTAGCCTATTCAGCATGTGTATTTTAATATGGACATATACAATCCTACCTGGTACCACACGTTTGTTCTTGTGATTTGGCTTACTTGGCAGATACAAATTGTGAGACGAGATCACTCCTACTAAACCCTGTTGGTACTGAATATTGAAACAATGGGTGAGCTTCCTAGTTGAACAACATTATACATAAATCCATGTTCAGTAAAATGAATATTTTTGGATCTGTGGATGATATATATTTTATGATGAATTTTGATTGACATATATTGCTACTTTTTTTGTCTGTGTGTACTCTCCAGATTTTTCTAAATATGAAATATATGTGTCTTATGTACACTCCCTAAATTCATTCATGTTCATGTATGTGGATTTATAATCAACTATTCACAAGATTATTCTCAGAAATATTCATCCACCTGAAATTTGCCTAATGCTCTCAAATGTCAATCCTATTGGTGACTACATATTTGTTTCTTCCTAAATTATGTATTCAAACTCAACCCTGTTCAAAATGTCTAATCCTATCACTCACTTTATACTTTGCCTTATTTTGTAATGTCTCTATTTATATCTGCTTTACTTCATGTTTTCCCCAGTTCATCATTGTGACTGACTCTTCACCTGTGCTGACTTTAACAATCACTCTATAACCGAAACCCTGTAGCTAACGAACTTTTGTTCCAAATCCTATACTCACACTTCTTCCTAAACGTACTATCTTCCTATTTCTATCAACAATCCCTTTTTGACTGGATGTTCTCTTCTACTTTCAATCATTATAGTAAATGTCGGGCGAGCTTCGCAGGAGGAAACCACCAACAGACTATCTCATGCAACAGCAAAGGGTTTATTGAGTGTCCAGCATGCTGGTGCTCAGAGCTCACTTGAATAGAGCAGATAGCCCTGAGAATCGCTTAAGTAGAGCTTATATACTTTACCTGGAGAGGGCAGGGAGGGAAGTTTATTGATGGATCAGGGCGAGTGGGCGATTTGCGTGCAACTGGGTGAGGGAGCACATTCTGCAGTTGGGCAGTAGGGGACAGCACATACTGGGAACAAGATTTGCAAGCATTTCTCAAGATTTCAACAGTGTTTTGTTAAGCATACAGAAAAACAAGAAGTGACAAGTACCTATTTTATTAACCTTTTATTCCCCACTTCTTCTTCTGGCTACTTTTAATCATAAAAATGATCATTGGGGGGTGTCACATTCTATGTATACTAGTGGGGTATTACCATAAGTTTAACTCGTCCAATTTGAGCCTGGAGAAAAGAAATTACATGGTTGAGAAAACAGGGTTTAATAGTTAGCAATAATATGAGGATTATTATTGGACCGGCCAGGGTTGATAAAAAAAACTTAGTTAACCAGGAAGACTGTGTGAACCAAGACTCAAACCACCTTTTTTGGGCCTCTCTGTCTCTTTGATGCTTTTCAAGGAATCTTTTTAATTTACTCTTAGATTTTATTACAACTCCAGTATGCTCGGCATACAAACAACTTTCTTCTCTCAATGCAGCACAGAGGCCCCTTCTCTCATGACAAGGAGGTCCAACCCTCGAGTGGTCTGAAAAACAACTTCAGAGAGAGAGGTAAAAGACTCATGCAAAGCTCTGATGGAGGTTTCTAATATCTTAGTTTTGGTCTATTGCTGTCATTTGTTGGGTCATTTGTTGAGTCCCATGGACAAAGGCAGTGGTTCCCGTGGCCACCAGTGCAGCAATTTCTATTCCTAATATGATGGCTAAGTTGAGGGATATATATTTTCAGTGGAACCGGGTTGAATGCCCCCCTATTTGATCTTCAAATGAACCTGCATTGTGATAGAGCACTCTGGGAAACATCTGCACGATTACACGATTAATCACATCTGTTGACCATTTCATGAAAACATTAACAATGTTTAAGTATATAGAATCATGCTGTAGTAGGGACGGACAAGGCAACTCACCTAAGATAGCACTGAAGACAGGGAAACAGTCCTATTTGGTGGCAACCAGATTCAGAGGGCATTGATTCTGTTGTAATCAAGTAATCCTCTGAAACCCAAGTTTAGGTAGTTTCAGAATTTTGTAGCCAACATGTAATGGAAGGGGCTCAGAAGTTCACAGTCTGCAGAAGTTGAAAAAAGCAGTTTTGTTTCTGTTTTTTCCTCGGTTCTGGGCAAGTTAACTTTTCAAGGACACCTGGGAGGGAAAGAGCTTTTTCTTCCCTTTCTTATTTTCCCATTTCCAGCTGTTACCACGGAGCCCAGTTGCTAACTTCGTTAACTTAGAAATGTAGCCATCTCTGTGAAGCCCCATGTCAAGGCCAGAGGCCTTGTTCACATATTTTTGTGAAAAACTAGTAAGGGGGTGTCTTGATTAGGAGTGCTAATTTTTTTAGCCAGTGGCCAAGTAGAACAGGGCAACATGAAAATAGGAAGTTTAACTACATTGAACTTTTTTATAGGGACTCTTTTGCTGAAAGTCCTAAAGTCAGCCATGGTGAAGATTCTGGAGAAGGTCAGTTAAAGACTTTTCTGTGGGCCTGGTACAGAGGGGAAAGACGGAGAAGGTGGGGCTGAGAGCAGCTCAGAGTATCTGAGAATGAGAAAAGAGAGATGTAAAAAAATAATTGGAAAGTGGTTTGGAATTTTCCTAGCAACAAATATTTGAGCAGTAGAACAGGTAGAGCAAAGAAGAAGATGGTTGTGAGTATCCCAAAACACATGTTAGGGACTTTAAATTCTTAGTAAACTGTTTTCAGTGATGACAAAGCAACTTTAAAGGCCATTTTCATTACATCTTGGATATGGGTCTGAGGGCTCTCCTCAGCTGGTTTGAGCTTTGGGTTAGTTGGTAAGAGGACCTGGTGGGAGCCGGTGCGGGCACTGACAGGAGAAGAGAGGAGTGAGTGGGTGGAGGGGTACCTCAGTACCTGCTACGTCAGCAAGGGGGCAATGGTCTGAGAACCAGCAGAGATTTGGATTTTTGATCTAATAATTGTAGTGGAGAAATCAGGTTGCTGAGGTGGGAGTGACAGCAGAGACTCTGGAGCAGAAGGCTGAAGGTGAGGATCTATTGGGTAAGCATAGTTCAGGATGTGAGCGAAGAAGGGAAAAGGCCTCTACATAGTGGAATCTCCTTTTACCCTTTTGAGCACCAGCAGATGTTAAAAAGGTCACACAGGATTTGAGGATCTAGAGTCCCCTCTGGTTGCCATCAGTTTTTGTTTTCTAATTCGTAATATGGCCAATGCTGTGTACTGAATTTAATGCGGAGTTTGGGTTCCATCAGGCAGCCCCTGTATGCTCACATCCCCATGACTTACAGAAGAAGTCGGCTTTTCCCCCACATAGCCATGGCTGTTTATGGCTTTGACAGTCGGCCGGGTAAACACAGTAATCTAGGCTAGCCAACCTGCATCTGGCTCGTGTGTCCCTACATCCATAATGTTTGTTTCCATTATCTATGGTAAGGAAGGGATTTAATGGAATTTTAGTGGGATCCTCTTCATCAGGGATATCCCATTAGGAAAGACCTATAGCCAGCTGACAAATGTCTGGGTGGAGAGATGGTCACCAGGTCCCTAAGTGGGCTGTATGCGAGATAGATTATACTTCTTTTCCAGTAGAATTTGTGATCAGCCAACGCTGCTGAACGGGCTGATGAGGGTTAGGACTACTTGTGGCTGAGGGGAGAGTCTATAGGCTTATCCACATGGTGAATATGCAATTTGAAAGTGTTACCAGTCTTTTCCAGTTTCCAGCCAGAGTGTGGACAGGGCGCAGGCTTGAGATGAGAGGCATGGATCCAGGAAGTGATTCCGTCTACCTTTACCACTGTAGATGTTATAAGTACCACCTGGTATGGTCCTTTCCAGTGGGGTTCCAGGGATGACACCTGATATCATCTTATGTAGATGAATCTCTTACTTGATATCGATGTGGAGTCCCCTCGTCCCCAGTTTGGTAGGCAGTGGCCACCTTTTTCCACAGGTATCACTGAGATCTTTCAAGAGCTTTAAGTCTGTCAAGCAAGGGGGTGTGAAAGGGATCGTTAGGTCTTAGAGTTGGGCTTTGGTCCATTACTGGAGGAGAGGCACCCTAGATATTCACAGGGGGTGTGGTTACTCAAAGAAACAGAGGGCGTATTTCTTGCACGAAACATTGTATAAGGCATGAGCATAGTCCAATCATTTATGCTGGTCTCTAAGCTTAATTTTGTTGAGGTCTCTTTAATGGTTCTATTCATTCTTTCTACCTGTCCTGAACTCTAGGGTCTGTAAGCACAATAAAACTTCCAATGAATCCCCAGGTTCCTGGCTAACCCCTGACTTACTTGGGCCACGAACGCCGGTGCATTATCAGACCGTATTACCTTTGGCAGGCCGTATCTTTGAAAAATGTCTTTCAGGATCTGCTTGACCACCATTTGCACTGTTTCTTTTTTTTTTCTTTTAGTGGGGAAGGCTTCAATCCATCCTAAAAATGTATCTACAAAGACTAGAAGATATTTATGTCCATACCTTGCTGGCTTAATTTCAGTAAAGTCAACTGCCCAGAATTGTCCTGGTCTGGTTCCTCGTAGGTGCTTTCCTGCAGGAAGCTTGGAAGGGTAAGCATTTACCAATTGATGGACTCGACAGGCTTTTTTTACCCATTTAGTTATTTCTTTTTGCTGTGAGTCAGTTAGTGGAAAACTCTGTTCTTGATACTTCAGAAATACCTGCAGTTTCTTTGAACCAAGGTGAGTGAGTTGATGTGCATTTTCTACTGACATATTTAGAGCTGTGACTATAGGAGTTTTTAGTGAAGGATTTAGAAATTCCACTTGGGGGCCTTCAGGGTTAAAAGTTATTTTGGCCCGGTACTTGGTGAGCAGATCTCTGCCCATCAATGGGGCCAGGCATTCTGTGATTACTAGGAAGGATTGATGGATTTTCCTTTTCCCAGGTCTATGGTCCTCTTAGTTGTCCAAGCCCGATACTTACTGCCATTTGCCCCTTGAACTAGAGACCTTTTATTTGATAGATGGCCCAATGGGGCCTTGAGGGCTGAGTATATTGCCCCTGTATCCACTTCAAAGTTTACTGGGGTCCCCTACACTTCAAAAGTTACCCTGAGCTCCGGGAGGGGATGTTAGCCCCGACTTTTGGAGTCATCCTCAAGAGTCAGAATGGCTGGCAGGAGTGGCTGTCTCTTTCTAGGGAACTCTTTGGCCCAGTGTCCTTTTTTTTTACAGTAGGCACAGTGATCTGAGGCAAGGAGTGGCCTCTGGCGTGGGCCCAGGTATCCCTTCCTGTCTCCCTGTTTCTTAATTTCTGGCCCTTTTGTTGTTGTGACCAGGACCTTAGTCAACGCCTTATTCTGTCTTTTATTTCTTTTATCCTCACTTTGCTTCATTCTCTTCCTCAGTTTCTCTCTTAAGGTATATTTTCTTGGCTTCTCTGACTAAATCTCTCAAAGTCATATCTTGTAATCCATCTAAGCATTGTAACTTTCTTTTAATATCCAGGGCAGCTTGCCCAATAAAGGCCATCATGACAGATGCCTTTTGATCCTCTGCCTGAGGATCGAAAGGAGTATATCTCCTACTTGCCTCCATAATTCTCTCTAGAAACATAGAGGGAGATTCATCAGGCCTTTGAATAATCTCTATTACCTTGGCCAAATTAGTTGGTCGCCTCGTGGCCACTCGGATGCCCACTATTAGAACCTGGCGATAAGTGGACAGATGCTTTCTAACTTCAATGGTGTTGGTGTCCCAGTTGGGTTGTTTCAAAGGAAAACCAGCTTTGATTAAGTTGGGAAGATGTATCACTCTCCAATCTGGTCGGAGGACATTTTTTTATAGCTTCCAGGAAGATTCTCTTTTGTTCCTCTGTCGTGAAGAGAGTCCCTAGGAATTGTTGACAGTCATCCCAAGTAGGCAAATGTGAAAATATCAATGACTCAACCAGACCTGTGAGCCCTGTGGGGTCCTCGGAAAAAGGGGGATTGTTATATTTCCAGTTATATAGGTCGGAAGAGGAGAAAGGCCAATATTTGTAGGCTTGCATTTTCCCCCCATGGCCTTCGTCAATCAATGGTCTGTAGAGACATAGTGGGAGCATCACAGGAGTTCCAGGGTTTTCAATCATTCACCACCATCAAGTTTCCTTAGCTGGGCTAGCTTCCTCCTGCGAAGGAGGGGCTGTGTGTGCTGCGGGGGAGTTATCTGGAGGGCGCTGGGCCAGCTTATATTCCTCCAGTGGTAGAGAGGCTGAGTCAGCTGCAGGGGAATCACTTAGAGGGTGTTGGTGGTTGGGGGACGAAGGCAGGGTATAATAAGGGGGAAGAGAGTCCAGAAGAGTCAAATCTTTTGACTCAGGGATTACAAAGGGTGGAGGAGGAGGAGGAGCAGAGGGTTTGAGAGATCATGGGGGAAGGAGTAGGAGCAGGGGAAGGGACAAAGAAAGGCTTCACCCATTGAGGAGGAGATTTGCAGAGGTCCAGCAAAGTTAAGATATATGGCTGTTGATCCGGATGGCTATGTGTGCCCGGGTGAAAGACAATATCTCTGACTTCTTAAATTAGTGGGAAGTAGAAAGATCCTTCTATGGGCCATCCAAATTCAAAGGTGGGCCATTCTGAGGCACAGAGATTCTGAAAGGTCCAGCGTTTAACTAAAAAAGAAAGATTCTGAGCCCTTAAGCGGACTTTGGTCCAGTGATCAAGGGTCAGGGACAGGGGCATTGAAGTGCTGTGTCCCATAATGAAAGATACACAAAGAGTGAATGCAAGACACACGACACAGACAAGACAAGACAATAAAGACATTCAATGGACATCCAAAACTGAGACCAGGACTGAGTAGCCAGCAAAACCCAATGGGCTGGCAATTCCGAATCAGATACAAAATATTACTGAGTCGAAGAGACTATTGTTCCTCGATTTCCCGAGTCTTTGGGAAGTTCCCCAGGGACGTGGCCTGTGGCTCTGTGACACGTCTGTCAGCCACCATCGGAGAGAACTCACGCTCTTCATCGACAGCCATTTTGCCCAGCACTAACCTTAACACTGAAACAAGAAAGAGGCGCCTTACTTAACCCAAGAGGAACCCGTTAGGGTCTTTTGTCCGCCGCTGCCAAAACTCGGTGGAATCTCCATATGTAAAGGTCGGGTGAGCATGGAAGGAAGAGACCACTAACAGACTGTCTTATCCAACAGCAAAGGGTTTATTCTGGGTCCAGCATGCTGGGGCTCGGAGCTCACTTGAATAGAGCAGAGAGCCCTGAGAACAGTTTAAGCAGAACATATATATTTTCCTTGGAGAGGGCAGGGAGGGAAGTATACTGATGGGTCAGGGCGAGTGGTCGGTTTGATGCAACCGGGTGAGGGAGTACATTCTACACTTTGGCAGTTGGGGACAGCACATTCTGGGAACAAGATTAGCAAACAGTTCTCAAGATTTCAACAGTGTTTTGTTAAGCATACAGAAAAACAGTAAGTGACAAGTACCTATTTTATTAACCTTTCACTACCGACTATCCTTTTTGACTGGATGTTCTCTTCTACATTCTATGATCCAAAGTACAAGCTCCTATGCCATTGTATATCAATTTTTTCAAAGCTAAGTATCCCAATCAAGGGCACAGTGCCCTTCTGGGCTTCAAATGTTACTTAGATTTCTGTTTTTATACATATATTTCACCTATATATTTTTATACATATTGCAGGTTCCCAATACCATTATTTATTCAGCATAATGATTCCTAACCCAAATCAAACATGTTATTAACCCTAACCATACATGGTTCTCTCAATCTAACGTTACAGAAGAGCAGGGACAGAGTTGGTGTTACAATACAGGAATATAGGGAATCTTCCACCTGCTGATAACCTCAAAGGTCCATGCAGATATAATCTCTGAAGGACCTGAGAGTGCAAAAGTCATCTTCCATGGAAAACAACCTGGTCAGGGTGAAGGGTTCTGTCTGAATCAGCCTCTCCATTCTTAATGTAGAGAAGATGGACCAAATGATACCTGTGTGGAGAGCTGCTCCTGGGTGCCTATGGGTGATATACCATTCTAACTTGTGAAAGGGTCACAGGAAGCAGGGGCAGCCTCCATCTCATGGGAAGCTTGGAAGCAACTCTTAGGACAGATTGGTTGCCAAGGCAGTGAACTCATTCAGTTCCTGACGGAAGTGACCTCACCTCACTTCCTTGGTGATGGAACTCTGTGAACTTGCCATCCAGGAAGCCAGTCAAACATTGACAGCCCCAGTCCCAGTCTCAGTGGTTTTACTTTTTGAATTTCCCAAGGACAGAGTCAGTCTTTCTTGGTACCTATTGATGTTAGGATGGCCAAATGGCAGGAAAACTCTGAAGAGGGGCCTTTCCTGAGAAAACAGGTAGTGGCTCACTGCTGGCTCCTGACAACTTCAGAGACTTGGCAAAGGACACAAAATCTGAGACAGGACAGGCCATTTTGGGGGAACCTAGAATGGCCCACAGTCAGAGGACACTCCAAATAGTCACAACCTACTTGGAGGAAAGAGGTGCCTTTGTGGGTGTGGGTGTGGGTTTGTGGTTTTGGCTCATGTTCTGAGAAGAGGTAGGAAATGAGGTTTGTTTGGTTTGGGGGGAATTGTTTCTAGTAAGTCATTTGACAATGCGAGTGTTTCTGTGTCGCTGTATCCCACTGTGTCCGTGATTGTAGATATTAGAAAAGAGAAAGCATCAATGGATGTGTCCTGTCTTTTAGAAAGCTTACCAGCATTCATGCTGCCCAATTTATAAATAGAATGCGGCTTGCCATAATGATGGGCAACACCTACGATCTTCCTAAGTTCCTGTTTTCTTCCAGAAATCTGGTCACTCTCCATAATAGGCTTATGGTTTTGTATCCAAGATATGTACCACCTCCATGCTCTGTGACATGGCCATGTACTGAATAACTGAAGTGAATGGCGAGCATCTCAGAAAACTCACATACCAGTGTGACCTGTAAAGTCTCATTGGAGAAACCCTGCTTTGGGCCTTTTGCTTACCTATTGTTCTGTTTCCCTGAATGTCAGGAAGGTCTTTGCCTAAGGAAAACGCTTTGTGAAGTCTGAAGAAAACCTTTTTCAAATAAAAAAGAATGGGCATCAGCTGTGGCTCTTTGCTTAATTGCTTTGCAAAGAGATGTATCTGAATCAGCATCTTGGCCCTGTGTTAGGCTGTAGCTTAGATTCTCAGCAACTGATGGATCTAAAGAAAGATCCCATGTGTGCATCCAAAACCAAAATATCAAAAGAGCAGTCATTGTGGATGAAGTCTTTCGCCTTCTTCTGTAAGGTTTCTGACATCAATCAAGTGAGAATAGGGATCCTTTAGGTCAAATGAGTTCTTCAATTCCCTGCAGAGGCTAGCACATAGGTGGTTGGGTTTTCTCATGACTCCAATTCACATAAAGAATCTAAACCCCACAGTCAGTAGGTCTCAAATTTGAGAAGTGGATCAGTATTAACGGCAGGCCTATTTGATCACTCCTGGTTCACAGGAAGGGTGTCCAGGTCACTCAGAATTTAGGTAAATGAGGGGCAAGAAAGCGTATTTTGGACACTGTCTTGGGCTGCATTCCTCATGGAAATCTACAGTCAGAGGTTATGATGAGTGTCTATATGGAAGAAGGTGAGGCCCATGTGGGAGTGTTTTGGTATTAATTGTGGTTATTTTTGTGGCAGTTGAAAGGGATGACTGAGTCCACCTGAGTTTGAACTCTGGTGTGATTCCCTTAGAGACTGAGTACAGGAACTGAACTTAGAGAAGTATTGCCATGAATTGAGTTGGGATTTCAGAAGGCCAAGCATGAGAGTCACCCTTGGAAACTGAGATCTAGGCCCAGGGTGGCCTTCCAGAGACCACTGGGAATCTCAGGCTTGATATCACATGATTTTATTCTTAACGACTTGGCAGTCTTAGTTGAGAGTCAAAACACACATGGACGTTACATTGTAGACCTCAATGGGCCTGGATTTATGTGACCCTTTGGCCAATCTTTGGGAAACCTTGCCTGTGAGAGTTCTCCAGAACTTCATTTGAAATGAACTTCCACAACATTTAATGGTCCCTGAATAAATTGAAACCCACATGCTGCCAACTTCATCCTTGAAAAATTGCTAGATAAATACCATGAAATTTTTGAAATTCCCATGACCAGATGGCACTGGAGAAACTTTGGTTGTCCTGTTGCTGAACATGATTATGCAGGACAGTGACTTGATTGACTGAGTTTCATGAAAATGGTGTATAACAGAGATTCCAGGAAGTTGGACCCTGCTGAGTAGTGGGCCTAGTGCAGTGATGGGCAGGTGTGTGATAAAAAAACATCTGTGGTGAGGCCATGTGGATCTGCCATTGGCTTCCAATTGGCTTGTGACTGACATGATGCATCCAGCAGACGCTTCTATGTAAAGGTATCTTGTTATATGGAGAGGTTTCAGGCCAATGTTCAGAATCCGGTTGCTATGGTCAAGGAGGCAAGCTATGTGGAATAGAAGCCTGGTTGGTACATTCTTCTGCAGACCCTGACTCACCACAGGTGACAGAACTCCCTCCAGCACTTTGTCCCAGGTGAATTCCTTGTAATTCGTGAAGCAAATACGAAATTCCCAGTGCAGCAGCAAGCAACACCAGGAAAACTGGAGGATGACCAAATGGCTTCAGAGTCCACAAGAGTAGACTATTAGCCCCCAGTGGCCACAGTTTACCTACAAACAGAAAATTAAATACAGCTTCCTCATGTTTATTGGAAAATAAGAAATCATGTATTCCAGGTCACATAGAAGCATACCCAGATTTGATGGTCTCACTACAAAGGAAGCTGAATCTCCTGACTACAACATATATTTCAAGTGCCCAACCTCAGAGGCAGTTCCTCAAGAAGTCATTATTCCAGCAGAGCTCCATGTTTGTGGAGTGTTTACCCTGTCCCTTACTTTTGGAATCTCCTCTACCACCTCCAAGTTTGTGAACTCGTGAGCATATTTGATTCCAGATATGTATTCACAGATTTTCTAACTCTTCTCCTCTAATTGTGTCTAACTTGGGGCCAAGGTAATCTCAAGGCATTGTTATGGATGAGAGTGGGAAGATACTTTTGTAGCATATATTTGCATAAACATTGGAATCATTTTCCAAATTTTCATTCAAAATACTTAATCCCTGACACAAACCCATGCCAACTAGACTCTGACTACTAATTCTAATATGATGGAGAAAATTAACCCAAACAGAATAGAAATACAAGCAGTTCAGAGGAGGAATGGTGTATCATTGGAATTGCCTTTTGCATTATATAGGGTAGGAGTTATAAATCTAGTCAATTTTTTGTTGAAATGGTTCTCCATGTGTTTTTAAAGTTAACAAATATGTGAATTCCTGTCTACCTTTCTCTGTATCCTATTCAGCACATGTATTTTTATATGCACATATAGAATCCTACCTGGTACCACACGTACATTCTTGTGAGGTGGCTGACTTGGCAGACACAAATTGTGAGAAGAGATCACTCCTCCTAAACGCTGTTGAAACTGAAAATTCAAACTATTGATGAGCTTCCTAGTACAATAAAATTATACATGAATCCATGTTCAGTAAAACAAATTTATTTGGATCTGTGGATGACATATATTTCGTGGTGAATTTCAATTGGGATATATTGCTATTTTTTAATGTCTGTTTGTGTGCGTGCATGTGTGTGTGTGTGTGTGTGTGTGTGTGTGTGTATGTTTATATATATATACACACACACTCTACAGATTTTTCAAAATATGAAATATATGTGTCTTATTATACACTCCGTAAATTCATTCATATTCATGTATGTGGATTAATAATCAACATTTCACAAGATTATTCTGAGAAATATTCATCCACCTGAACTACATATTTGATTCCTATTACTGAAAACTAACAGTAAATGGTGCATACAAATCCTAATATTTCTGCAGTAACTGACACAGTTTTATATCAATGCAAGTAGATTCCTATGGGACGTGATGTGTATTTTGTCATTCATTTTTATTCAATACTGGTACATTTCTTTTTCTTCAGTTGATGCACATGATAGGATATATATTTAATTCACTAGTTCAGAAATTTATAGGCATTTTGTTTTACTTTTCATCACTTCCTAATTCAGAAAACATGTTTTCCACAGGGTTTCATGACTGGTCTTTTCATGAGACTTCTTTCACAAAATGCAAAGGTCACACTTATGTTTGTACCGAAGTCTAAATGGAAAGTGAGTATGGATTACTAAAAACATCTATTTCCAGGTTGCCTAATGCTATCAAATGTCAATTTTATTGGTGACTACATATTTGTTTCTTCCTAAGATTATATATTCAACCTCAACACTGTTGAAAATGCCTGATCCTATCACGTACTTTATACTTTGCCTGATTTCCTAATGTCTCTATTGATATATGGTTTCCTACATACTTTCCAGAGTTCATCAATGTGACTGGCTCTTCACATGTGTTGATATTTACATTCATTCTGTACCCGAAACCCTACTGTTATAGAACGTTTGGTTCAAATCCTATACTCACTCTGCTTTCTAAACCTATGAATATCTTCCTAATCCTACTGACTATCCTTCTGACTGGATGTTCTTTTTGACATTCAATCATCCAAGGTACAAGGTCCTATGCCATTGTATATCAATTTATCTGAGACATCTGTGCAGAATATAATTCAAAGCTGAGTATTTCAATCAAGGGCCCAATGCACTTCTGGGCGTCAAATCTTACCTAGATTTCTGTGTTCATACTTATATTTCACCTATATATTCTTGTAAATATCGCAGGTTCCCAAAACCATTATTCATTGCACAGAATGATTCCTAAGCCAAATCAAACTTGTTATTAACCCTAAGCATACACTGTTCCATCAATCTATCTTTACAGTAGAGCAGGGACAGAGTTGGTCTTACAATACAGGTATGTAGGGGATCTTCCACCTGCTGAAATCCTCAAAGGTCCATGCAGAAATGATCCCTGGAGAAGACTTAGGCAGCTATGAAGGACCTGAGAGCACAAAATCATCTTCCATGGCAAAAAAACCGGTCAGGATGAAGTATTGTGTCTGAATCAGTCGCTCTGTTCTTAATGTAGAGAAGATGGACAAAACCAGGCCTGTGTGGAGAGCTGTTCCATGGTGCCTGTGGTTGATATACCATTCTAACTTATGACTGAGTCAGAGAAAGTAGGGGCAGCCTCCATCTCATGGGACCCTTGTAAACAACTGTTAGGACAAAGTGGTTGCCAAGGTATTGACCTCATTCAGTTCCTGAAGGAAGTGACCTACCTCACTTCCTTGGTGATCGAACTCTCTGAACTTGGGATCCAGGAAGCCAGCCACCCAGAGCCAGTGCCAGTCCCATTCCCAGTGGGCACACTTGTTTGAATTTTCCAAGGACAGAGTCAGTCTTTCTTGGTACCTCCTGATGTGAGGATGACCAAATGCTAGGAGAACTCTGAAGAGGGGCCTTTCCTGAGGAAGCAGGTAGTGGCTCATTGCTGGCTCCTGACAACTTAACAGAGTTGGCAAAAGGGACCTGATCTGATAAAGGACAGGCCATTTTGGGGGAACATAGTATGGTCCACCAGTCAGAGGACACTCCGGATAGTCACAGACCTTGTTGTGGGAATGAGGTGCCTTAGTGGGTGTGGGTGTGAGTTCGTGGTTTTGTCTCATGTTCTGAGAATAGGTAGCAAAGGTTGTTTGTTTGGTTTGGAGTCGACTGTTTCTAGTAAGTCATTTGAGAAGGCGAGTTTTTCTATGTCTGTGTATCCACTGTGTCCGTGGTTGTAGTTATTAGAAAAGCGAATACATCAATGGAGGTGTCCTGACTAGTAGGAAGCTTCCAGGCATTTATTCTGCCCTTTTTATGAATGGACTGCGGCTTGCCTTATGGATAGACAACACCTACTATCTTCCTAAGTTCCTGTTCACCTCCTGATTTCTGGCCTCTCTCCAGAATAGGCTCATGGTTTTGTGTCCAAGATATGTACCACCTCCAAACTCTGTGACATAGCCATGTACTGGATAGCTGAAGGGAATGGAAACATCTCAGAAACCTCAGAGATCAGTGTAACCAGAAAAGTCTCAGTGGAGAAACCCTGCTTTGGGCAATTTGCTTACCTATGGTTCCCTTGCCCTGAATGTTAGGAATGTCTTTGCCTCAGGCCACCCCTTTGTGGAGCCTGAAGAAAACAGTTTTCAAATTAAAATGAATGGGCATCACCTGTGGCTCTTTGCTTAATTACTTTGGAAAGGTATGTGTCTGAATCAGCCTCTTGGCCCTGTGTGAGGTTGTGGCTTTGATTCTCAGAACCTGATAGATCTAAAGAAAAATCCCATGTGTGCATCCAAAACCAAAATTGCCAAAAGAGCAGTCATTGCTGATGAAGTCTTTCGCCTCCCTCTGTAAGTTTCCTGACCTGTATCAAGTGAGAATAGGGAAGATACACCAAGTCAATTGATGGCTCTTATTGGAAAAATTCTATCACTGATGACAGCATCAGCATAAGTACCCCAACACTGCCACAATTCGCTGTACCAGCAGATAGTTCACAATGCATACAAGTGAGTTCACAATGCATACAAGTGATACATAATCCAGGCAAGTTCTACAAGCAGTTCAGTGATGGCTATTGCAGAATCTGTAGATTGATTTTATCTTTGTCTTCACCGCACTGGGATGAAGATAGGAATTCTGGCAATAATGGCTAAAGAAAAAATTCTGTAACATTCCTGAAGGCACTAAAAGAAAACAATTTTCTTAACAATTTACGTTATCTTGAAGAGAATAATTAAATATAATGAAAAGGAAAAGTGAAAGTAAACAAACACGTCTGTTAACCTCCTATTTTTTCACATATTAAAACAATCCTGAACAGTTGTTTACCCAATTTAAATTAAACAATTTAATTCACGTGAATAAAAAAAATGGATATATTATTTCATTAGCACTCATCATATGTGATATATGGACATACGCACATTCAAATATATAACACAAAACACAAGTGTGCACACATAATAAATACATACAACACATAATATAATAGTAAAGGCCTTATAACATTTTACATGTGAAATCATCATTGCAATGTTTAAAAACTCTACAGTCAAAAAATAGAACTGATAAGCAAAACATTAACCTAGGTCTGTATGAGCTCAAAAAAACAAAAGAGAACTTCATGATTTGAGAAAGGGCAATAATAAAATAGATATTGAAAAAAGCATCCCTGTTCTGTCGCAGATGTAAGGATAGCCAAACTGGAGTTTTGGATATCAGCTGTTATGGATTTGAGCCAAATCATCTTATTTTGGTCTATCGAAATCGCTTCAGTTAATCTCTCTGGAATCCAAATCGGCTGCTGTTCTCCCTGTGAAAACACATAAACAGACCCCCGACTCCAGGCAATCACTGGGTCGGGATCTTAGTTAATCTCTCTGGAATCCAAATCGGCTGCTGTTCTTCCTGTGGAAACCCACAAACAGACCTCCAACTCCAGAAAATTAATGGGTCAGGACCTTTCCATTGTCCTGTTAGAATATCCTTCCAAAGTACCTCGGGCTTATACACATTTTTTGGACACTTATGCCTTTCTGCAGCACTAAGTCCTGAAAATCCAAATTTAAAAAGTTTAGAGTAAAAAGGGTTATTTTAAGTTTATCTTTGGGGAATTTATATCCCTTCCCAATTCTGTCTTCTTACTTTAATGAGTACATTTTAATAGTGTGATGTGCTCTTTCAACTATGGCTTGTCCCTGTGGATTGTATGGGTTTCCTGATATATGAGTAATGCCAAATGATGAGCAAAATGGTTTAAAAGAGGTAGAAGTATAACCGGGGGCATTATCAGTTTTTAACTGCTTTGGAATGACCACAGTGGCAAAATTTTGTAAGCAATGAGCTATAACATCTTTAGTTTTTTTCCCCCATGAAGGGAGCCCATCAAAAATCCAGAAGAAGCATCAACTGTAACATGCAAATATTTTAATTTTCCAAATTCTGGCAAGTGTGTGACATCCATCTGCCATATATGGTAAGGTATCAATCCTCTACGATTGACTCTAAGATTAAAATGTGGTAAAATGGTCACACAATTTTGACATTGTTTTATTATTTGTCTAGCTTGTTCCTTAGTTATTTTAAAATGCTTTTGTAAAGTATTAGCATTGATAATGAACTTTTTATGAAAATTTATAACTTCTTCTAGTGTACAGAAAATATGTATGTATGTCATGTGTAGTGTTACCTGCTAAATCATTGCCCAAACTAAGGGCTCCAGGCAATCCTGTATGTGCCCAGATATGTCCTATTAAGAATGGATATTTTCTGTCCCAGTTTAGACTTTGTATACTGGAAAGGAAAGAGAAAACAGTAGAGGAAGGGGAAATCCTACCAGCATCTTCAAGAGATACTATAGCATTAACTATATACTGACTATTGGAAAATAAATTAAACACAGAATCTTTAAACATCACAAAAGCTTATAATACTGCATTAAGCTCTACCTTTTGAGCTGATTTTTGGGGTGCTAAAAATGTAAAAATTTGTTCAGGTGTAACTTTTGCTGCTGTACCATTATTTGACCCATCAGTGAATATATTTGGAGCATTCATGATAGGAGTTTTCTTGTAATTTTTGGAAAAATTACAGGATGCAATGACCCAAAAGACAATAAAAGATTAGATGGTAAGTGGTTATCAAATAAAACATTAGATTTACACATGATTATTGCCCAAGTATTTAACTCATTAGCTAATTCATCAATTTGATTCATAGTGTATGGAGTAATAATTTTATTGGGAGAAATTCCAAACACTCCCTTTGCTGCTTTTATTCCTATGAGTATTAATTGTCCCTCAGCCTCAGGATACCTAGTAATAATAGTGTTAGAAGAATAAGATAAATGTATCCATAATAATGGACCTTCTTGCCAAAATACTCCTGTAGGAATATTTTTTGTTGGTAGTACAATAAATAATAAAGGCATTATTTTATCAAATCTATCCAAATGCATATTTCCCATATATGTTTCAATGATTTTTAATGCCTTTATTGCTTCAGGCGTAAACATTCTGGGTGAATTTGGATCAGATGGACCTTTTAGGATATCAAATATAGGTCCCAACTGTCCTGTTGGTATACCTAGATAAGGCCTTATCCAATTAATGTCTCCTAATAACTTCTGAAAGTCATTAATTGATTTGAGTTGATCTACTCGTATTTGAATTTTTGGTGGACTGACCATGGTTGAGGATAATAGAACTCCTAAATAATTAATTGGAAAATTTAATTGTATTTTATCAATTGATATCCCTAGATTATAATTTTTTAATAAGTTTGTAAGTGTGGCATAACATTCTAGCAATGGGTTTTTAACTTGTGTGCTAATAACACATCATCCATATTGTGAAATATTTGTAGTTCAGGATTTTGATTTCTAAGTGGCTGGATTACTTTGTTAACATAAATATGACAAATAGTTGGGCTGTTAGCCATCCCTTGAGGGAGTACTTTCCACTCATACCTCTGATCAGGACCTTCATGATTCAGTGCAGGGATAGTAAATGCAAAACTTGGACTATCCTCAAGAAGAATTGGAAATGAAAAAAAAAAAACAATCTTTAATATGTATAACTAAAACATACCAAGTTTTTGGCAAAGCAGACAATTGAGGAATCCTTGATTGAGCAGGTCCCAAAATAACCATCTCATTATTAATGGCTCTTAAATCTTGCAATAATCTCCATTTACCAGATTTCTTTTTGATGACAGAAATGAAAGTATAATGGGGAGATACAGAAGGTTGTATATGTTTTTCCGCTAATTGTTGTTTGACCAGGAACTGGGCTGCTTGTATCTTTTCTTTAGTCAGGGTCCACTGAAGAAGCCATACTGGTCTTTCTGATTTCCAAGTAATTTTTATTGTCTCAGTGGCCCTTTCTGAAAATCCAACCCATGTCTGTCTGTTGCTTGGTCTATTTGTATTGGCGCTGCTATACCTTGTTCTTGTTTTTCTAATCTTTTTCCTTTCCTAAAACCTTCTCTAGCCATAATAGTGTGTACATTTTGATTGATGTTATTTGTTAATGTCAAACCTAATTGATCTAGGACATCTCATCCCAATAAATTTACGGGAAGATTATCCAATACATATGGCTGTATAGTTCCTTCACATTCTTCAGGATCCTTCCAATCCAATACCATTGCACTTCTATGGGGATTAGTTGCCACTCCTAGGTCTCAAAATGTTTGACTGTATTGTTGTAATGGCCAATGTTTTGGCCATTCTTGATGAGAGACAATGCTAACATCTGCACCTGTATCAAGTAGCCCATTGAATTCGTGTCTTTGAATATTTAGTTTTAGCCTGGGGCGAGAATCTAAATTTAAAGAAAGCATAACCAAATCTACACCTGTGGAGCCTAATCCCTTGGAACCTCTTTCTACAGCACGACTGGAAAATTTATCATGCAGACTGAGTATTATTAGTAACTGTGCTATTCTATCTCCTGGTGAAATTACTGATATGTCCTTTGGAGAACTGGCTATAAATTTTATTTCACCTTCATAATCGGGATCAATTACCCAAGGACTTATCATAAGTCCTTTTAGATTAGAAGAGCTGCGTCCCAATAATAAGCCTACTGTTCCTTTGAGAAGAGGTCCTTTCATCATGTGTGAATGATTTGAACCCCCATCTCTACAGTTAGTACTGATCTGACGGAGGTGCAGATGTCTAACCCTGCACTCCCTCTGATTTGTCTGATGAGGCGTCTGATGCACAATGTGTCCTGGGCACTACACTGATGGGGTTGCTGGGTTCCTCCAGTGCTCCGTATATTTGTGGTTTTGGGCCCCAGAGCATTGGGCTCCCCTGTCCATTTTTTGGCAATGGAGCCCGGTGCCTTTCTCCATGATATCGTGGATAAACAGCTAGTCCTTGTTCGTTTTTGATAATGAAGTACCCTCTATGGTGGTTTGAGAACGGCATTCATTAGCCCAATGTCTCCCTCTACGGCATCGTGGGCAAATACCCAGTATTCTACTCCTTTGGTACCTATTTTTGTTAAACCCTCTTCCTATGGAGCAATTCCTTTTAAAATGTCCTGTTTGTTCACAATTGTAGCATGTTCCTGGCCTTGCATCTAAAGCCTGTTTAATGCAGCTGCCACAAATTGCCCTTGTTCATTGATGTCTCTGGCATCTAAAGCCTGTTTTACTGCAGCTGCCATGACTTCCTCTTATTCATTAATGTCTTTACATAATTTAATATATGTGTTTAAATCTTCATGTTTCCATGGTCTAGTGATATCTCTGCACCTACGATTCGCTTGGTCATAAGCCAGTTTTTTATTAATGGCATTGCTTGTTCTGTATTCCCCAAAACTCTAGTAGCTGTTTGAATAAGCCTATCTACAAATTCAGTGTAAGATTCATTAGCTCCTTGTATTACCTTAGATAATTGACCTTGTAAACCTCCATGTCCTTGTAAAGTCTTCCATGCCCTAACCGCCTCTGCAGCAATTTGTGCGTATACGCCAGGATCATATGCAATTTGTTGCTGCTGGTCCTCATAAGGTCCCTTTCCTAACAAAATATCTAGATTTCTCTGAGGATAACCAGCTTCTGCATTTCACCTAGCCGTCTCCTTGCAAAATTCCTCATTGGCAACCTTCCATAAAAGGTATTGACCTCCATTTAGCACAGCTTTACACATATTAGCCCAATCTACTGGCATCATATTCAAGTTGTTAATGGATTCGACCAAGCTTACAATGAAGGGTACTTGAGGACCATAGGTTGTTACAGCCCCTTTTAGCTGCTTCACTATTTTGAAATTTAAAGCATGGTGAATTCGCTGCCCTCCTACCTCAAATACAGGGCATGTTAATACTTGAGATCCTGTCTCAGGAACCGAACTATCAACTGCGGGGTTTGGGGGCCTCCTAGCATATGGAGGTGGCCTTGTTATTTGGACATTTACATACTCTGGTGATAGAAAGGTGTTAGTAACAGTCTCCTGTAGAGGAGGCGCTGTTGGTTGGACACTTATGCCCTCTAGTTATTGAAAGTTGTTAGTAGCAGTCTCCTTTTGTAACTTTGCCCCTGATGGCTTTTTCTGACCTAAGCTTTGTTCCTCTATCTTTGTCTGATCTGAAGTCTTTGGACTAAGCAAACCAGATATAAACGTCCTCAATGGCAATGTGCCAACTGTCAGAGTCCCTGGGCTGTTCTTTTCCCCCCTTTTAAATCTTCACCATGATGGTTCCATTATGGTATATTTAACAACTCCTTAAAAATCCATGGGCTACATTTTTGTATTGTATCAACGTATGCCCTGACTGTCCTTGACTTTACTGAGGTGCCTCCTTCCTCTAACAATTTACTTAACACTCTTTCAGTTTGTTTTTTTACTAATTTCTGATCCTGTATTTCTACTATAATACAACCCAACAAGACGATGCCAAACAAAACCGAGACAGAATAAAATAAAAAGGGAACAACAAAAAGTCATTTTAGCTTTATATCCTACTGACATGTGCATCCGTCCTTTCTCCCTATCTGTTCCTCAGAAGTAAATAATTTTTTTCTCAGATGTGAGCGGTTTTTCATCCATCTCACTCATCTCCATGGACAGGCAACAAAAGTGAAGCAAAACAAAAGAGGAATCTTAAAATGGCTACCGATCCTCTCGCCCTTCCCTCAGGGGCTAGCAGTTTACCTTATCACTTACCCTCAGTGGCTCCCCGTGCGAGCTACCAAATGCTGCAGTCTGGCTGGGCACGATTCAAGAGCGACTTTTCAAAAGAAACAAAGTTTATTTTTAGAACCACACACGCCAAGCAAAACAGCTCCTTAGGAAAAACCCTCAGAGCCCAACTGCCACCACTGGCTTCCTTGCAAAGTTTCTGTCACACCCACAAGCCTCTCCACCTCCCACAATCCTCCTGCTCTTGAGGCCATATGGCTGGGTCAGGTGGGTGGAACCAAAAAAGTCCCACAATGAGCAGCTCTGTGGTCTGAAAGGGCAGGGAAACTGCCCAATGTGCATCATCGCAGAGGAGCCAATCAGCTTGATGTTGCTGGGGCTGCTGTGAGCCAATCATCAGCTGGCAGTCGGAAAGAGCGGGGAAAAAGCTCAATGAGCATCTCCATTGTGCATCACCACAGAGGAGCCAATCAGCTAGATGTTGCTGGGGCCGCTGTGAGCCAAAAATCATCTCGCAGGGGAATGTTGCTGGTAACTGGAAGTTTGATGGGGCCCCTTAAGCTGTGGCTCTCAACAAATTGGTGTCTCCTTTCTCTGTAGACTATTCAGCACATGTATTTTTATATGCACATATAGAATCCTACCTGTTATCAAACGTACATTTTTGTGAGGTTGCTGACTAGGCATGTACAAGTTATGAGAAGAGATCACTCCTCTTAAACACTGTTGGAATTGAGAATTCAACCTATGGGTGAGCTTGTTATTAGAACAACATTATATATAGATCCATTTTCAGTGAAATCAATATTTTTGCACCTGTGGATGTTACATATTTCATGATGAATTTCAATTGGCAAATATATTGCTAGTTTAAATGTCTGTCTCTGTGTGTGTGTGTGTGTGTGTGTGTGTGTATATATTTATTTATATATATATATATATATATATATATATATATATATATATATACTCTCCAAATTTTTCAAAATATGAAATATATGAATCTTATTATACACTCCTTAAAATCATTCATATTTATGTATGTGGATTTATGATCAACTTTTCACAAGATTATTCTCAGAAATATTCATCCACCTTAAATACAGATTTGTTTCCTAGTACTGAAGACTAACTTCAGTGAATGGTGCACACAAATCTTAATATTTCTACAGTAAAACCAAGTTCAACATCAATGCAAGCATTTTCCTATGGGACATGATGTGTATTTTGCGGTTCATTTTTATTAAACAGTGGTACATTACTATTTCTTCAGTTTATGCACATCATATGATATATCTTTCATCCACAAGTTCACAAATTTATAGGCATTTGTTTCAATTTCAATCACCTCCTGCTTCAGAACACATATATTCCTCCAGTGTTCTTGACTGGTCTTGTCATGAGACTTCTTTCCAAACACATTATTTTTGATTTTCATAGTCATATTTGAAGCAAAACTCACACACTCTTCATGATAAACCATAACCCTAATATTACCGTTAGATGTATACCTGGTTGTAGTGAATGTATGAATATCAGTTTAAGATTTCCAGTATATTTTCAGATATCAAATCAATCCACTATTTAAAGTTGGAACCAGTTATATTATTTATTCACAGTATCGTCTATTCATACATTATTTCTATATCCATTGACACAGGGTACTCCACTTTGTTCCCCCAATATTTATACGTCTTCAAAATATTGCTCCCAGTAATGGTGGAAGAAATGCTCATGTCACCTGATCTACATATAAATTTTAACACAGTAATATTCTGGACACAGAAAGCAAAAGTCACTCTTATGATTGTAGCAAAGCCTAAAAGGAAAGTGAGCATGGATTACTAAAACATGTCCCGGTTGCTTAATGCTCTAAAATGTAAATCCTATTGATAAATCCTATGTATTTGTTTCTTTCTAAGATTATATATTCAAACTCAACCCTGTTGAAAATGTCTAATCCTATCCCTCACTTTATACATTGCCTGATTTGTTAATGTCTCTATTGATATCTGGTTTCCTACATATTTTTCCCATTTCATCATTGTGTCTGACTCTTCACATGTGCTGATATTTACATTCACTCTCTTATTGAAAACCAATTGCTAAAGAACGTTTGGTCCAAATCCTATACTCATTGTTGTTTCTAAACCTAGAGACTATCGTCCTAAACCTACGGACTTTCCCTTTGTGACTGGATGTTCTCTTCAACTTTCAATCATCCAAGGTACAAGGTCCTATGTCATTGTATATCGATTTATCTGAGACATCTGTGCAGAACATAATTCAAAGCTAAGTAACCCACTCAAGGGCCCAATGCCCATCTGAGCTTCAAATCTTGCCTAGATTTCTGTTTTCATACTTTTATTTTACCTATATATTCTTGTAATTATTGCAGATTCCCAGTACGAATATTCATCCTGCAGAATGATTCCTAACCCAAATCGAACGTGTTATTAACCCTAACCATACACTGTTCCCTCAATCTAACTTTACAGAAGAGCAGGGACAGTGTGACCAGGAAAGTCTCAGTGCAGAAACCCTGCTTTGGGCCTTTTGCTTACCTATTTTTCTGTTGCCCTGAATGTCAGGAAGTTCTTTACCTCAGGCTAACCCTTTGTAAAGCCTGAAGAAAACAGTTTTCAAATGGAAATGAATGGGCATCACCTATGGCTCTTTGATAAATTTCTTTGGAAAGGGATGTGTCTGAATCAGCATCTTGGCCCTGTGTGAGGCTGTGACTTAGATTCTCAGCACCTGATGGATCTAAAGAAAGATCCCATGTGTGCATCCAAAACCAAAATGGCAAAAAGTTCAGTCATTTTGGATGAAGTATCTTCCCTTCCTCTGTTAGATTCCTGACCTCCATCAATTGAGAATAGGGATCCTTTGGGTCATATGAGTTCTTCAATCCCTGAAGAGGTGCTTGGGTTTCTCATGATTCCAATTCACATAAAGAATCTGTACCTATCAATCAGAAGTAGTCAGTCAATATTGCTCCCAGAAATGGTGGAAGAAATACTCATGTCACCTGATCTACATATACATTTATTCACAGAAATATTCTGGACACTAAATTCAAAGTTCACATTTATGATTGTACCAAAGCCAAAATGGAAAATTAACATGGATTACTAAAATCATCCATGTCCAAGATTACTTATGCTCTCAAATGTCAATCCTATTGATGACTACATATTTGTTTCTTCCTAAGATTGCATATTCAAACTCAACCCTGATTTCATAATGTCTCTATTGATATCTGCTTACCTACATATTTTTCCCACTTCATCATTGTGACAGACTCTTCACATGTGCTGACATTTAAATTCATTTTCTATCCAAAACCCTGTTGCTAAAGAAATTTTGTTCCAAATCATACACTCACCCTTCTTCCTATACCTACCTACTATCTTCCTATTCCTACTGACTCTCCCTTTTTGACCGGATGTTCGCTTCTACATTCAATCATCCAAGGTATAATGTCCTATGCCATTGTATATCAATTTATCTGAGACATCTGTGCAGAATGTAATTCAATGCTCAGTATCACAATCAAGGGCCCAATGCACTTCTGGGCTTCCAATCTTACTTGGATTTCTATTTTCATACACACAGTTCACCTCTATATTCTTATAAATTTCACAGGTTGCCAATACCATTATTCATCCAGAAAATGATTCCTAATCCAAATTGAACCTGTTATTAACCCTAAACATACAGTGTTCCCTCAATCTTACTTTACAGAAGAGCAGGGACAGAGGTGGTCTTATAATACTGAAATGTAGGGATCCTCTACCTGCTGAGAACTTCAAAGGTCCATGCTGAAAGTATCCCTGGAGAATATGTAGGCAGCTATGAAGGACCTGAGAGACCACAAGTCATCTTCAATGGCAAACAACCTGGTCAGGATGTAGGGTTGTGTCTTAATCAGCTTCTCTCTTCTTAATGTGGAGAAGATGGACCAAATCAGGCCTGTATGGAGAGCTGTTCCCGGGTGCCAATGGTTGATATACCATTTTAACTTGTGAAATTGTCACATTAAGTAGGGGAAGCCTCCATCTCATGGGACCCTTGGAAGCAACTGTTAGGACAAAGTGGTTGCCAAGGCAGTGACCTCATTCAGATCCTGAAGGAAGTGACCTCACATCACTTCCTCGGTGATGGAAATTGGCATCCAGGAAGCCAGGCACACAGAGCCAGTCCCAGTCCCACTCCCAGTGGTGTCACTAGTTTTGAATTACCAAGGACAGAGTCAGCCTATCTTGGTACCTACAGATGTGAGAATGGCCATATGCCAGGAAAGCTCTGAAGAGGGGGCTTGTATGAGAAAACAGATAGTGGCTCACCACTGGCTTCTGACAAGTCTCAGTGAAGAAACCCTGCTTTGGTACTTTTAATTACCTATTGTTCTGTTGCTCTGAATGTCAGGAAGTTTTTTGCCTCAGGCCACCCCTTTGGGAAGCCTGAAGAAAAGAGTTTTCAAATGGAAATGAATGGGCATCATCTGTGGCTCCTTGCTTAATTGCTTTGGAAAGGGATGTGTCTGAATCAGCCTCTTGGCCCTGTGTGAGGCTATGGCTTAGATTCTTAGCACCTGATGGATCTAAAGAAGCATCCCACGTTTGCATCCAAACCCAAAAGAGCCAAAAGAGCAGTCATTGTGGATGAAGTCTCTCACCTTCCTCTGTAAGGTTCCTGACGTCCATCTATGAGAATAGGGATCCTTTGGGTCAAATGAGTTCTTCAAAGCCCTGCAGAGACTAGATCATACGTTCATAGGTTTCTCATGACTCCAATTAACATAAAGAATCTAAACCCCACATTCATTAGGCCTCAAAATGGAGAATCAGAGCTGTATTAAGGGCAGGCCTCTTTGATCACTCCTGGTTCACTAGAAGGGTTTCCCAGCCACATTGACTTTAGGCAAATGTGGGCAAGGGACCTTATTTTGGATACTGTCCTTGACTGTGCCCCTCATGAAAAACTACAGCCTGAGATTATGATGAGTGTCGATATGAAAGAAGATGAGGGCCATGTGGAAGTGTTTTGGTTTTAATTGTGGTCATTTTTGTGGCTGTTGGAAAAGATGATGGGTCCACCTGGTCTTGAACACTGGTGTGATTCCCCTTAGAGACTGAGTTTTGGAATGGACCTCAAATAAGTATTGCCATGTATTGTGTTGGGATTTTAGGATGCCACACATGAGAGTTGCCCTTGGAAACTGAGATCTAGGCCCAGGGTGGCTTTCCACAGAGCACTGGGAATCTCAGGAAGAATATCACATAATTTTATTCTTAAAGAATTGGCAGCCATAGTTGCAAGTCAAAACACACATGGACCACACATTGTAGACCTCAAACGCCTGGCTTTTTGTGACCTTTTTGCCTGTCTTTGGGAAGCCTTGCCTGTTAGAATTCTCCAGAATTTTCAATGAAATGAGCTTCCTCTCCATTTAATGGTTCCTGAATGAATTGAAACCCACAGTGCCTCCAACTTCATCCTTGAAAAATGTCTGATAATTACCATGAAATTTTTGAAATTCCCATGACCACTTTGCACTGTAGAATCTTTGGATGTTCTATTGATGATCACGAGTATACCAGACAGTGCCTGTTTGATTGGGTTTCAGGAAAATGGTGTAGAACAGAGATGGCAGTAATTTGGACCCTGCTGAGTAGTCGGCCTAGAGAAGTGGTGTGAAGGTGTGTGTTAAAACATTTGTGGTTGGGTGATGTGGATCTGCTATTGGCTTTCAAATGGTTTGTGACTGACATGGTGCAGCCCCCAGACCCTTGTATGTAAAGGTATGTTGTTATATGGAGAGGTTTCAGTGCAATGTTTAGAATCAGATTGCTATTGTGAAGGGGGCAAGCTATGTGGGATAGAAGCCTGGTTGGTGCATTCTCCCGCAGACCCTTACCCATCACATGTGACAGAACTCCCTCCAGTACTGTGTCCCAGTTGAACTCTTCGTATTTCATGAAGCAAATACCAAACTCCCAGTGCAGCTGCAAGAAACACAACAAAATTGGAGGATGAGCAAATGGCTTCCAAACTGGAAGACACTTAGCACTCAGTGACAACAGTTTACCTACAAAGAGAGAATTCAGCACTGCTGCCTCATGTCCTTTGGAAAATAAGAAACCATGTCCTCCAGGTCACATACATGCAGACCCAGCTTGATGGTCTCACTACAAAGGGAGCTAAAGCTCCTGACAACAACATATATTTCAAGTGCCCAACCTCAGAGGCAGTTTCTCAAAAAGTCTTTAGTCTAGCAGAGCTCCATGTTTGTGGAGTTTTACCCTCTCCCTTACATTTGGAAACTCCTCTACCACCTCCAAGGTTGTGAACTCCTGAGCATTTTCCATTCGTGATGTGTATTCACAGATTTTCTAACTCTTCTCCTCTAATTGTGTCTTACTTGGGGTGAAGGTAATGTCAAGGCATTGTTCTGGATGAGAGTGGGAAGATTTTTGGGTAGCACATATTTGCATACACATTGGATTCTTTCTCCAATTTTCCATTTGAAATACTGAATCCCTGACTGTAAGGGGTAGAAGGAATTCTCCTTCAAAGAATAGTCTGACACTTACAAGAAACAGCCCCCAGGGAGACATCCTGTCTGGGAGACATCCTGTAGTCATCTGTGTTCCTGAGACATCCTGTGGCCATCTGTCTTCCTGAAATATCCTGAGGTTATCTCACCTTGTGAAGACATCCAGGAACTGCTGATAAGAGAGCTTTCAAATCTCCAGCATATAAATTCCTCTGTGTGAACAATAAAAGTTTGCAGCTTGATCAGAACTTTTGTCTTGCTGTCATCTCTCGTGTCTCTTGTCCCTTCATTCCTCCCCACCTAGGTTTGCTACCCACTTTGATGTGTCCTGCAGGCCAGGACAACTGGCGCCCAACGACTGGGGCTCGAGCCTTTGACTGAGGGGGAACCCTGTCCTCCTGGAAGATTTGGACAAGTGGAGCTCGCGATTGCCTCAGCAGACACCACTGAGAGACAGATCCAGGAGGAGAGTGGGGATGACGCACAGTGAGTGACCCACCATGGGACAAGCAGTTTCGTCACATGATTTGTTTTTGTCAGGCCACAAGGAATCCTTAAATACATGGGGGGCACATGTTAAGAAAAATGACTTAATATTTTTCTTTTCATACATCGAAGAATTTTTTCCATGGTTTCCCCTTGAAGGTACCATTGATGGTAAAAGATGGCTTAGAGTAGGAGACATTTTAAAAGATTATTATGAATCCTTTGGCCCAGAAAAAGTGTCTGTTCCTACCTTTTCTTTCTGGAAATAAATTAGTGAAATTCTTAAAAGTTCACCCTTTGACAATGGTACCTTAATACTTGTCAGGATTGGGGAAGAGACTATGCAAAAGACCTCTCGTCCCTTCTCGGCATGCCCATCAGTTAGTATAGACATAGACCCTTCTTAGTCTCCCCAGGACCCTGGGACCTTCCTGATCTTCCTCAAAATCCCACCCTAATGAATAAGGCTCCAATGGTTTCCAACCGCCTTTATGCAGTTTTAAATCCCGGAGAAACATTGACCCCTGGGGAGGAGGCTACCTTGGAGAAGGAAGCAGCTCGCTACCATTCAGAAGACTCTCCACCTCTCAGGACCCTGCCACAGACTATAGGACTTACACATTCCCCTCCCTCCTATATCCCTCCTGCCTTTTGTGCTCTGGCCCTTCAGGGGCCAAATGTCCCCCCAGATATTTTTTCCCCACTTCCCTTGCCTAACCTGGCTCCCTTGAGAGAGTCTCTCCAACATGGACAGGAACAGATCCAATTTTTAAAAGAATAAAGATCCCTTGACTCTGAGCTCTCTTCATTAGCCTTAGGAATGGAGTCAACACAAGCTGGCCCACAGTGGTCTAATACAAAGGCGAAGCCGCTCCATCGGCCTGTGCTCGCCTTCCAGTCACCACCAGTCAGATAGATAAGCCTGCCCAGGCTGAGGTCAAAGACTTAGAAGAGGAAAAAGAGGAGGAAGCGGGGGAAATGGATCAAGGAGATCAGGACTTAGAGGATGAGGAGTTCACCCCTAGGCAGGAAGGAACCCAGAGTGTCTACAAAAAATTTAGCCTCCATTTTCTTGAAAAACTTAAAAAGGCTTGTGCTCACTATGGCCCCACTGTGCCCTATACGTTGGCTTTATTAGAAAGCTGCAGCACACAATTTCTTACTCCCAATGATTGGAAATTTTTAGACCTAGCTGCCCTCAGTGCCGGAGACTTCCTGCTATGGAATGCAGATTTCAAAGAGCCCTGTCAGAAACTACTCAAAAAAAAATTAACAAAGGCCTCCTCTAAATCCTGGACTTATGTTAAGCTAGTGGGCAATGCAACTTTTGACACTAAAACTAAACGGGCACGTTTCCCAGCTGGACTTTTTGCGCAGATTTAGATGGCTGGCTTAGTTGCTTGGAGACGCCTCCCTGAAAGGGCCTCGGCTATCACTTCCCTGGCAAGAACTCGACAAGGGCCCGAGGAGCCTTATAGCGACTTTGTTCCCCGGCTTTACCTAGCTGTGGAATGCTTGCTTGGACCAAGCGAAAGCGAAAGCACCTTTGTAAAACATCTTGCCTTTGAAAATGTCAACCTGGCATGTCAGGATGTTCTTCGACATCATAAGGATAAAGGGAAACTTTCTGACTTTATTAGAATCTGTGCAGGCGTGGGTGCAGCCCATGCGATGGGTCTCAAATTAGTGCCGCATTTACCAAGGCCTTTTACAATACTGGCTCAAGTACTTCCTTTACTTGTAAACAACCAGGCCATTTTGCATGCAGGTGTCCGACAGGCAAACAAAGAGTAAGAATAGTGTCTCCTCAAACTGGAGCTAAACCGACCCCAGCTACACTTTGTCCTTGATATGGTAAAGGTCATCACTGGGCCAGTGAGTGTAGATCAATGACAAATGCCCTCAGACAGCCTATTTCTTCCTACTTCTCAGGAAACTCCCTGGGGCAATGAGGTTTGTTCCCTCCCAAACTCCCAACCTACCTCAAAATCCTTCTCCACAATTGGCTCCCTCCAACTACCCACTCCAGGCAGTGCAGGATTGGACCTCTGTGCCACCACTGATACAATATTAGACTCAATGCAAGGGCCCCAGATAATACCAACTGGAATTATGGGTGCCCCTTCATCTCATACGTGTGCCCTTATTCTTGGAAGAGCCTCTACTACCTTACAAGGTGTTCAGGTCTTCCCTGGCATTAATGATAATGATTTCACTGGAGAAATAAAAATAATGGCCACAGTTATTAATAGAGTTGCGGCCATCCCAGGAGGAAAAAGTCTTGCACAATTAATACTTCTTCCCTTGGATTAAGGGGCATTTCCACCTCCCAAACCTACTGTGGGGGACTGCCTCCTTGGGCTCCTCTGAGGTATATTGGGTTCATCCCATTTCTCATATTAGACACACCCTTACCTTACTTATTGAAGGAAAGGAATACCAAGCAATTGTAGTTACTGGAGCTGATGCGACAATTATTTCTCAAAAATACTGGCGATCAGGTTGGCCCCTCACCCCATCCTTGACTGACCTTAAAGGGATAGGAAAGTCAAAAAATCCTCTGGTCAGCTCTACTGCTCTTAGCTGGACTGATAAAGAGGGTAATAAGGGAACTGTCACTTCTTTCGTTGTTCCTGACCTCCCTGTTTACCTATGGGCTGGAGATATTTTGAGTCAAATAGAAGTTATTCTTGCCAGTCCCAATTCCATGGTGACTCATCAAATGCTCCGTATGAATTTTGTCCCTGGTACAGGCCTTGGGAGGCTGAGACAAGGACTGGTGGAGCCTATACAACCAATAAAAAAAAATACATATGGACTTGGATATTTGGATTTTTAGTGTCGGTTCCTGACCCTCCTGTTCCCATGGAGATAAAATTATTTGGGAGACTCAGACTCTTGTGTGGGTGGATCAGTGGCCCCTTACCCAAGAAAATTTGGAGGCTGCCTCCATGTTAGTGAAGGAACAGCTGGCAGCCCGCCATGTAGAGCCCTCAACCTCACCATCGTACACTCCTATTTTTGTTATCAAGAAAAAATCAGGCAAGTGGCGCCTTTTACAAGATTTGTGTGCCATTAATAAAGTTATACTCCCGATGGGAGCACTACAGCCAGACATTCCCACACCAGTGGCTATTTCCAAAAACTATTGTAAAATGGTTATGGACTTAAAAGATTGCTTTTTTTACCATTCCTTTGTATCCTGTGGATAGACCCTATTTTGGCTTTAGTCTTTCTTGCATTAATATTCAGGGCCCTATGCAGAGACTTCAATGGAAGGTTCTTCCCCAAGGTATGGCCAACATCCCTACTCTTTGCCAAAAATACGTTGCTCAAGAAGTAGACCCTGTGAGAGAGCGAGGGCCACAAATTTATATTTTACATTATATGGATGATTTGTTAATTGCTGCACCTAATACCCATGATCTTAATAATTGTTACTTGGACTTTTACAAAATCCTCACTACCTTGGGACTACAGATAGCTCCTAATAAGGTTCAAACACAGGACTCTTATAAAAGTTTGGGCCTTAAAATTCTACAGAAATCAGATCCAAATTTCTAAAATACAACTACGTGTGGACCATCTTCACACCCTTAAAGATTTTCAGAAATTACTGAGGCATATTCAATGGCTAATAACATATTTAAAATTATGCACTTGTGTACTTTTGACCCTTAATGATATTTTGAGAGGTAATTCCCACCCCTCCTCCCCTCAAAATCTTACTCCCAAGGCATAACAGGCATTAAACCAAGTCACAGGAGCCATTGCCCAACAATTTGTTACGCAAATTTCTTATAACCTTCCTCTGGTTCTGGTTATTTTACACACTCCTCGTACACCCACAGGAATATTTTGGCAGTGAGATCCACATTTTAATAATAAAGACTGCCCCTTGTTTTGGGTCCATTTACCCACCACATCCTCGAAGGTTATTACTGTTTATCTTGCTCAGGTAGCTTCTATTATTTTTAAAGGTCATTTGATTTCTCTACAACATTTTGGCAAAGACCCTGATAATATTTTTATTCCATATACTAAGGACCAAACCCAATTTTTACTAGAGACAAGGGATGAATGAGGTATTTCCCTATCAGGCTTTTGGGAACAATTGATCACACCTCCCCAATGACCCCCCTTTACATTTTGTCCAGTTACATCCATTTACTTTTCCTGAAATTACTCAAAATGCTCCCATTCCTCAAGCCCTTACTGTCTTTACAGATGGTTCCTGTAATGGCCGAGCGGTCTTTGTTGTCAATAACCAGCCTACCACCTTTGATACTGTCTATCAGTCACCACAGTTGTGGAATTGTTTGACATAACACAAGTTTTTATAACATTTTTTATAATCCTGTTAATATTTATAAAGACAGTGGCTACATTGCTCATTCTGTGCACCTGCTGGTGATTTCACCCCCCATTAAGGCTTCTAACAATGCGGCCTTTCTGTTTCACCAGCTTCAGCAGCTAATTCAGGTCAGACAACACCCATTTTTCTTAGGACACATAAGGGCACACTCTGATCTTTCCAGCCCTCTAATTCAAGGTAATGCCCAAGCTGATGCAGCAACTCGTTCCATCTTTCCAATTTTTGTTGGCTCCATTCAAAAGGCCACGGAGTTACACAATCTACACCATTTAAATTTCCAGAGCCTTTGATTACTTTGTAAAATTACCAGGCAACAGGCACGAGAAATAGTAAAAGCATGCCCTAGTTGCGCTGCCTCCCTCCCCATTCAACACTTGGGAGTTAACCCCCGAGGATTACTGCCCGATCAGTTTTGGCAAATGGATGTTACTCATTTTCTTGAATTTGTAATAGCCAAAATATATATACACATTTCTGTAGATACCTTCAGCGGCTTTATTTTTGCATCACCACATTCTGGAGAGGCTACCAAAATGTCCTTTCTCATCTTGTTTCAGCCTTTTCTGTTATGGGTAAACCAATACATATTAAAACAGATATTTATCCTACATATACCATTGCCAAGTTTAACAGTTTTGTGCTACCTTGCAAATTTGTCATACTCCTGGAATTCCATACAACCCTCAGGGCCAAGGCATTGTGGAACTTGCCCACCTTACCTTAAAAACTTGGCTAACCCTCCTTAAGGCTTCCTCCCTTGTATTTACCACACCCAGGCATCGCCTTAACAATGCATTATTTGCCCTTATTTTTCTTACCCTAGACAATGAAGGCCATTTGGCAGCAGACAGACACTGCCATCCCTCGTCCAATTCTGTTCGCCCACCTGTTATGTGACACAATCCCCTTACAAATAAATAAAAAGGCCCACCAGATCCTGTCCTCATCTGGGGAGGAGGCTCAGCTTATGTTTTGGACCAAGATCAAACAGCCCCAAGATGGTTAACAGAACTCCTGGTTAAACAGGTTAATGACTTACCTCAAAACAGGGACAGAGGGACTCCTCATGAGGACAAAATTTCTTCTTTTTCAGATGCAGCCAACAATCTGCCAGCCTTGGAATAACAGTTCCTGTGGGCACAGGTACACTGGCTTAGGCACGTCTATTCACTCTTACCATCGCCTGTCTCAACAAATTATAAACTCTATCAGTAACAACTGATAAAAACTCTATCATGAACCATTAAAGATTTGCAGGACCAAATAGACTCCCTGGCAGAAGTGTTCCTTCAAAAAAGACGAGGCTTAAATTTGCTGACAGCTAACCAGGGAGGTATTTGCTTGGCCTTAGGGGAATGATGCTGCATTTATGCCAATAATTCTGGCATAGTATGCACTAAAATTAAGCAGCTTCAAGAAGATCTAGAAAAGAGACGAAGGGAAATATTTGAAAATCCCCTCTGGACTGGGCTTAATGGATTTCTGCCCTATCTTCTTCCCCTATTAGGCCCTTTGTTGGGTTTACTTTTAATGGTGTCCCTAGGACCCTGCATTATAAACAGGCTGTTACAATTTATTAAAGAACAGATTAATATTTTGGCCTCTAAGCCCCTACAGGTCCACTATCATCGCCTGGATATGGAAGACCGTGCTGCCAACATTTAAAAGGATGTTCTACCCTCCTCACAAGCTTATTTCTTAAGGTTACATGCCCACAGATCTCGCTTTCTTATATAAAACTCTAAGTAACAGCTCTGACCAACCATCTTCTGCCCTTGCCATAAGGGTTCGTCCTCCATGGGCCCCTCTGTTTGGGGGAGGACACACCCATGGAGTGAGGACGTTAGGCCATAATAACAGAGGGTGCAGGAAGGACTGCAGGAGGATGGATCCATGGTTCCCAAAACCCAAGTCTTCTGAGTGACACGCTCTGGTGCATGGCAGTTGGCATGCTTCCCCCTCAAAGCCGTCTCCTTAAAAAACATGCCTAGGCCACCACGAAATCTCCTAGTAAACATGCTCGATCAGATCAGGAGATATTCTAAGGCCTGTTAGAGAAACAGAGCCTCTATAACCCCCTAAAACATTGGCCTGTAAGGTATGGTCAAATATTTAATATAAGAAAGGGGGAAGATGTCAGGGGCTAGAAGGAAGTTCTCCTTCAAAGAATAGCCTGACACTTACAAGAAATAGACCCCTGCGAGATTTCCTGCCTGGGAGACATCCCGCAGCCATCTATCACCCTGAGACATCCTGCGGCTATCCGTCTTCCTAAAATATCCTGAGGTTATCTCACCCTGTGAAGACATCCAGCAACTGCCGATAAGAGAGCTTTCTCATCCGCAGCATATAAATACACTGTGAGAACTATAAAAGTTTTCAGCATGATCAGAACTGTTGTCTTGCTGTCTTCTCTCATCACTCTTGTCCCTTCATTCCTACCCAACAAGGTTCAACGCCCACGTTGAAGTGTCCAGCCGGCCCGGACACCTGACACTAAACCATAACCTACTAGACTCTGACTACTAATCCTAATATGATGGAGAAAAATAATCCAAACAGAATGGAAATACAAGCAGTACAGAGGAGGCATGGTGTATAGTTGGACTTGCCTTTTGAATGATATAGGGTAGGTGTTATAAATCTAGCTAATTTTTAACTGAAATAGTTCTCCACATGTTTTTAAAGTTAACAAATATGTGAATACCTGTCTCCCTTTCTCTGTAGCCAATTAAGCACATGTATTTTTATATGCACATATAGAATCTTACCTGGTATCACACGTATATTCTTCTGAGGTGTCTGACTTGGCAAATACAAATTGTGAGAAGAAATCACTCCTCCTAAACTCTGTTGGAACTGAAAATTCAACCTATGGGTGAGCCTCCTAGTAGAACAGCATTACACATAAATCAATGTTCGGTAAAATAAATATTTTTGCATCTGTGGCTGATGTACATTTCATGAAGAATTTCGATTAGCATATATATTGCTACATTTTATTGTCTGTGTGTGTTTTTTAATATATATATATATATACTCTCCAAATTTTTCCAAATATAAAATATATGTGTCTTATATACACTACCTAAATTCATTCATGTTCATAAATATATGTGTCTTATATACACTACCTAAATTCATTCATGTTCATGTATGTGGATTTATAATCAACATTTCACAAGATTATTCTCAGAAATATTCATCCACCTGAAATACATATTTGTTTCCTATTACTGAAAACTAACTTCAGTGAATGGTGCATACAATCCTAATATTTCTACATTAACTGACCCTGTTTAACATCAATGCAAGTAGATTCCTATGGGACATGATGTGTATTTTGAAGTTCATTTTATTCAACACTGGTACAATAGAATTTCTATAGTTTACGAACATCATAGGACATATATTTCATCCATAAGTTCACAAATTTATAGGCATTTGATTCACTTTCAGTCATTTACTGATTCAGATCACATGTATTCCTCCAGGTTTCTTGACTGGTCTTTTCATGAGACTTCATTTCAAACACATTATTTTTGATTTCCATAATCATTTTGAAGCAAAACTCACACACTCTTCATGATAAAACATAACCCTAATATTACCATTAGATGTATTACTGGTTGGAATGAATAATTGTATATCAATATAAGATTTTCTGTATATATTCAGATATCAATTCAATCCTTTATTTAAAGTTGGAACCAATTATATTATTTATTCACAGTATGGTCTATTCATGCATTATCTCTACATTCATAGACACAGGGTACATCTATTTGTAACCCCAATACTAATTTATTCGTCTTCAAAATGTTGCTCCCAGAAATGGTGGAAGAAATACTCATGTCACCTGATCTACGTATGCATTTATCACAGTAATATTCTGGACACAAAAAGCAGAGGTCACACTTATGATTGTACCAAAGCCTAAATGGAAAGTGAGCATGGATTACTAAAAACATTCATGTCCAGGTTGCCTAATGCTCTCAAATGTCAATCCTATTTATGACAACATATTTGTTTCTTCCTAAGACTATATATTCAACCTCAGCCCTGTTGCAAATGTCTAATCCTATCACTCACTTTATACTTTCCCTGATTTCCTAATGTCTCTATTGATGTCTGCTTTCCTAAATATTTTCACCAGTTCACAATTTTGACTAACACTTCACATGTGCTGACATTTACATTCACTGTCTATGTGATACCCTATTGCTAAAGAACTTTTGTTACAATTCCTGTACTCACTCTTCTTCTGAAACCTACAGAATATTTTCCTAATCCTACCGACTATCCCAGTTTGAGTGGATACTCACTTCTACATTCAATCATCCAAGGTACAAGGTCCTATGCCATTGATTATTGATTTATCTGAAACATCTATGCAGAACATGTATCAAAGCTAAGTATCCCAATCAAGAGCGCAATGCCCTAGTGGGATTCCAATCTTACCTAGATTTCTGTTTTCATACTTATATTTCACCTATATATTCTTATAAATATCACAGGTTCCCAATACCATTATTCATCAAGCAGAATGATTCCTAACCCAAATCAAACCTGTTATTAAGCGAAACGATACACTGTTCCCTCAATCTAATTTTACAGAAGAGCAGGGACAGTGTTGGTCCTAAAATAGAGGAATGTAGTGAATCTTCCACCTGTTGAAAAACTCAAAGTTTCATGCAGAAGTGATCCCTGGAGAAGATATAGGCACCACTGAAGGACCTGAGAGAGCAAAAGTCAACTTCCATGGCAAACAACCTGGTCAGGATGAAAGGTTGTTACTGAATCAGCCTCTCTGTTCTTTTTTTTATTATTGGTTGTTCAAAACCTTACAAATCTTTTGACATAACATATTCATACATTAGCATACATTAGCTTCAAGTGATTTATGAACTCCCATTTTTACCCCAGATACAGATTGAAGAATCACTTCGGTTACACATCCACATTTTTACATAATTCCATACTAGTAATTGTTGTATTCTGCTACCGTTCCTATCCTCTACTATCCCCCCTCCCCTCCCCTCGGATCTTCTCTGTCCACCCCATCTACTGTAATTCATTTCTCACCTTGTTTATTTTCCCATTCCATTCACAACCTCTAATATGTAATTTAGTATAACAATGAGGGTCTCCCTCCATTTCCATGCAATTGCCCTTTTCTCTCTCTTTCCCTCCCACCTCATGTCTCTGTTTAATGTTAATCTTTTCTTCCTGCTCTTCCTCCCTGCTCTATTCTTAGTTGCTCTCATTATATCAAAGAAGACATTTGGTATTTGTTTTTTAGGGATTGGCCAGCTTCACTAAGCATAATCTGCTCTAGTGCCACCCATTAGAATATGGACTCAAACAGTCCTGTTTGGAGAGCTGGTCCCGGGTGCCTATGGTTGATATACATTCTAACTTGTGAAAGTGTCACAGGACGTAGGGGCAGCCTCCATCTCATGGGACCCTTGGAAGCAACTGTTAGGACAAAGTTGTTGCTAAGGCAGTGACCTCATTCAGTTCCTGAAGGAAGTGACCTCACCTCACTTCCTTGGTGATGGAACTCTAAGAACTTGGGATGCAGGAAGACAGGCACCCAGAGCCTGTCCCAGTCCCAGTCCCAGTGGTCTCACTTGTTTGGATATACCAAGGACAGAGTCAGTCTTTCTTGGTACCTACTGATATGAGAATGGCCAAAAGCCAGAAAAGCTCTAAAGAGGGGCCTTTCCTGAGAAAGCAGATAGTGGTTCACCAGTGGCTCCTGACATCTTCACAGAGTTGGTTAAAGAGACCAGATCTGAGACAGGACAGGCCATTTCGGGGGAACATACTATAACCCACCAGTCAGAGGACACTCTGGATAGTCACAGACCTACTTTGGGGAAGGAGGTGCCTCTGTGGGTGTCGCTGTGTGTTTATGGATTTGCCTCATGTTCTGAGAATAGATAGAAAAGGCGGTTTGTTTGGTTTTGAGTGAACTGTTTCTAGTAAGTCATTTGACAACGCGAGTGTTTCTATGTCTGTGTATCCCACTGTGTCCATGGTTATAGACATTAGAAAAGATAATGCATCAATTGATGTGTCCTGTCTAGTAGAAAGCTTCCCATCATTTATTCTGCCAAATTGATGAATGGATTTTGGCTTGCCTTATCGATGGGCAACACGCGCTATCTTCCAAAGTTCGTGCGTTCTTCCTGAATTCTGGCCACTCTACAGAATAGGCTCATGGTTTTGTGTCCAATATATGTACCATTTCCAAACCCTGTTACATGGCCATGTACTGGATAGCTGAAGGGAATGGCGAGCATCTCAGAAAACTCAGATATCAGTGTGACCAATAAAGTCTCAGTGGAGAAACCCTGCTTTGCTTACCTATTGTTCTGTTGCCCTGAATGTCAGGAAGGTCTTTGTTTCAGGCCACCCCTTTGTGAAGCCTGAAGAAAACAGGTTTCAAATGGAAATGAATGGGCATCACTTGTGGCTCTTTCTTAGTTGCTTTGGAAAGGGATGTGTCTTAATTAGACTCTTGGCCTTGTATGTGGCTGTGACTTTGATTCTCAGCAGCTGATGGATCTAAAAATGATCCCATGTGTGCATCCAAAACCATAATTGCCAAAAGATCAGTCATTGTGGATGAAGTCTCTCCCCTTCCTCTTTTAGGTTCCTGACCTCCATCAAGTGAGAATAGGGATCCTTTGGGTCAAATGATTTCTTCAAAGCCCTGCAGAAGCTAGCCGATATGTGCTTGGGTTTTATAATGACTCCAATTCACATAAAAAAATAAACCCCACAGTCAGTAGGCCTCAAATTGGAGAAGCAGAGAAGTATTAACAGCAGGCCTATTTGATCACTCCTAGTTCACAGGAAGTGTGTCCAGGCAACCCTGATTTTAGGCCATTAAGGGGCAAGGGAGATTATTTTGGAGACTGTCTTGTGTTTCGCCCCTCATGGAAACATCCAGCCAGAGGTTATGATGAGTGTCTATATGAAAGATCATGAGGGCCATGTGGGAGTGTTTTGGTTTTAATTGTGGCCATTTGTTTGGTGTTTGGAAGACATGACTGGGTCCACCTTTACATGAACTCTGGTGTGATTCCCCTTAGAGACTGAGTTCTGGAACTGAACTCAGAGAATTATTGCCATGAATTGCGTTGGGATTTTCGGAGGCCATGCATGAGAGTCCCCCTTGAAAACTGAGATCTATGTGCAGGGTGGCTTTCAACAGAGCACTGGGAATCACAGCCAAGATATCACGTGATTTTATTCTGAAAGACTTGTCAGCCATATTTGAGAGTCGAAACACACATGGACCTCATTGTAGACCTCAATGGGACTGGCTTCATGTGACCATTTGGCCACTTTTTGAGAAGCCTTGCCTGTGAGAATTCTCCAAAGCTTTCATTGAAATGTGCTTCCTCTACATTTAATGGTTCTGGAGTGAATTTTAACCCACAGTGCCTCCAACATCATCATTGAAAAATGGCTACAAAAATACCATAAAATTTTTGAATTTCCCATGACCAGGTGGCAATGGAGGACCTTTGGATGTCCTGTTGCTGATCATGAGTATACCAGACAGTGCTTTGATTGACTCGGTTTCATGAAAATCGTGTAGAACAGAGATGCCAATAAGTTGGAGCCTGCTGAGTAGTGGGCCTAGAGCCGTGGTGGTCAGGTGTATGATAAAACATCTGTGGTGGGGCCTGTGGATCTTCCATTGGCTTCCATATGGCTTGTGACTGACATGGTGCAGCAAGCAGTCCCTTCTATATAAAGGCATCTTGTAATACTGAGAGATTTCAGGGCAATGTTCAGAATCAAGTTGCTATGGTCAATGGGGCAATATATGTGGGCTAGAAGTATGTTTGGTGCATTCTCCTGCAGAAACTGACCCACCACATGTGACAGAACTCCATCCAGCACTGTGACCCACTAGAACTCCTTGTATTTTTGAATCAAATAGCAAACTCCCAGTGTAGCAGCAAGAAACACCATGAAATTTGGAGGATGACCAAATGGCTTCACAGTCCACATGGGGAGACACTTAGTCCCCAGTGGTCACAGTTTACCTACAAAGAGCAAATTCAGCACTGCTGCCTCATCTTCACTGGAAAATAAGAAACCATGTCCTCCAGGTCACATAGATGTAGACCCAGCTTTGATGGTCTCACTACAAATGAAGCTAAAGCTCCAGAAAACAACATATTTTTCAGGTGCCCAACCTCAGAGGCAGTTCTTCAAGAAGTCTTTAGGCCAGCAGAGCTCCATGTTTGTGGAGTGTTCACCCTATCCCTTACTTTTGGGAACTCCTCTACCACCTCCAGTGTTGTGAACTACTGAGCATATTCCATTCCAGATATATATTCACAGATTTTCTAACACTTCTCCTCTAATTGTGTCTTACTTGGGGCAAAAGTAATGTCAAGCCATAGTTCTTGATGAGAGTGGGAACATTTTTGTGTAGCACATATTTACATACACATTGGATTCATTTTCCAATTTTCCATTTGAAATACTGAATCCCTGACACTAACCCCTACCCTACTAGACTCTGACTACTAATCGTAATATCATGGAAAATAATAACCCAATCAGAATAGAAATACAAGCAGTTAAGAGGAGGCATGTTTGGTATTCTTGGACTTGCCTTTTGCATTACATAGGGTAGGAGTTATAAATCTAGTCAATTTTTTTGTTGAAATAGTTCTCCATGTGTTTTTAAAGTTAACAAACATGTGAATTTATGTCTCCCTTTCTCTGTAGCCTAGTCAGCAAATGTATTTTTATATGCATATATAGAATCCTACCTAGTATTACACGTACATTTTTGTGAGGTGGCTGACTTGGCAGATACAAATTGTGAGAAGATATTACTCCTCCTAAATGCTGTTGAAACTGAAAATTCAACCTATGGCTGAGCCTCCTATTTGAACAACATTATACATAAATCCATGTTCAGTAAAATTAATATTTTTGGATCTCTGGATGATATGTATTTCACGATAAATTTCCGTTGGCATACATAATGCTACATTGTAATGTCTCTCTGTATATATATATATATATATATATATATATATATATACTCTCAAGATTTTTCAAAATATGAAATATATGTGCCTTATTGTGCACTCCCCAAATTCATTCATATCATGAATGTGGATTTATAATCAACTTTTCAAAAGATAATTCTCAGAAATATTCATCAACCTGAATTACATATTGGTTGCCTAGTACTGAAATCTATCTTCAGTAAATGGTGCATACAAAACATAATATTTCGACATTGCAAGTTGGCCGCGAATAGAGTGCATCACACCCAGTGTACCACGCCACATTGCAGGTGAATAACGAGTTAAAATGACAAAAGACTATCTTGTTAGGATCTTATAGAAAAATGAGTGTGCACCGAAACCTAAAAGAATGATTTCCACCAACGAGGTCCGGTAATTGAGTCTCAAACGTGAGCTGAATATGCAACCGGAGATCCGGGCTTACTGATCCGTGCGGCCCGCCCCGTGGCTACAGACGTCGGGGCACCACCGAGAAGCGACTAGCATCCAGGGAGAAACGTTGCTGCAGATTCTGTGGAATCCTGCCGGCTGACCCCCCACTGAGCCCCAGGCGGAGTTCGGGATCTCAGTCAGGGAAGGAAGCGCTACAGTTCTATCCCCCACAATGGAAACTCCACCAAGGAAACCAACGGCAACCATCTTGGAGAGCTGAAGTAACCACCGCCACTCTCCGACAGATTGCAACAATAAAACAATTGTGTGTTTTCAGCTCATCTCCCATACAGTAGGATATTTGCATAAAATCTTTCCTAAGCTTTCCAGGGGAGGGATTATCAGAGAGAGCCTGAATAAAGATGGGGGGGAAACTAGAGGCACCTGACCTTCTACTCCCCCTCCCATCAGTGGTGAAAACAAAATCTGTCTAGCCAGCGATGGGGAAGGGGCAAACGGAAAAAAAAAAAAAAAAACAATAGAGTGCTGGGGTTCCCAATAGACACAATCCACACCCAAGAAACGGCAGGCCAGAGTACAGTTTGAGCTGCCGAGGGCATTACTCAGGGGAAAACTGGTGTAGCAAGAGAAACCAGGACTAGCAGGAGAAACCAGGGGACTAGAGGCCAGGCCCGCGTGACTGGGCGCCTGGAGAACGCTCGCCCGCCGGCAACAGCCGGCCCGCTGAAGGTGCAACTGGACGGCTGGAGACCGCCTGCCCACCAGCGACCAATCACCTGCCATATGCCTGCCCTAATGGGTGGCTAGAGATCGCACAACCGCCGATGACAGCCCACCCGCTGACTGCGTGACTGGACAGCTTGTGACCGCCTGCACACCCGCGACCAGGAGCTGAAAACAAACAGAGACAGTACAGTCCCACACCCCCATGCGAACACCCGGGCAAAGAGCCTGGGGCCCACCATAGCAGAGAGGTGACATCATTGGAGCTCGGCCGTCGGAATTCCTTCCCAGTGGAATCCACTTTAGCATGCACAGTCTACCAACACAAAGGAGCTACAATAGAGATATATAAAACCAAAACAAATATATAGAAGAGAGCAGAAACACAGCAATCAAACAGAGCTGGAAAGTAATGTGAACTTCATGAAAAAACAAGGGAAAAAGGTGTACAAATAATGCCGGACAACTTAATTCTACAGGAGGACCTAGAATCATCAGAAACAGGGATAGGGAAAAAACTCAATGCATCCCTAACTCAGATGGAAAGAAATATTAGAGAAGACATGAGGCAGCAAGTCCAAGCAATAAAAGAATATTTTGAAAATGAATTAAACAAACAAATTCAAATGGCAAAGAAGGAGCTTTACCAAAAGACAGAGTTCTTAAAAAAATCAAACAGTAATCCTAGGAATGCAGAAAAATATAAACCACATTGAAAACTCAAACGAGAATATTGTAAATAGACTAGATTAAGTAGAAGTCAGAAGATCAGATAATGAAGACAAAGTTTATCAACTTGAAAAGAATATAGTGAACACAGAAAAGATGCTTATATCCCATGAGCAATCTATTTAAGAGATATGGGATGTCATAAAAAACAAATTTGAGAGTCATCAGGATAGAAGAAGGCATAGAGATTCAAACCAAAGGAATGGACAACATATTAAATGAAATAATTCTAGAAAACTTCCCAGAGATAAAAGATGGAATGGATTGCCAAATCCTTGAAGCCTACATGACCTCAAACATTCAAAACCATAATAGACCAACTCCAAGACATAGAATTATCAAGATAGCTAACATACAGAACAAGGAGAGAATATTAAAAGCTAAAAGAGAAATGAGGCAGATTACATTCTGGGGTAAACCAATTAGGTTAACGACTGAATTTTCATCACAAACTTTGAAAGCGAGTAGATCCTGGAACAATGTATTTCAAACGCTGAAAAATAATGGATTCCAACCAAGAGTACTGTATCCATCAAAATTAAGTTTGGGATTTGACAATGAAATTAGTGTCTTTCACGATAAACAAAAGCTAAAAGAATTTGCAGAAAGAACACCAGCACTGCAAAGCATTTGAGCAAAATACTAGAAGAAGAGGAATTGATAAATAGTGCCCCAAACTAACAGCAGGAGGTATCTCAGTAAAGGGGGAGAAAAATAACCAAAAAGTAAAAACTAGCCAAACTAAAAATAAATAAATAAATAAACATGAATGAAAGTAAAAATCATATTTCAATTGTAACCTTAAATGTTAATGGCATAAACTCACCAATCAAGAGACATAGGTTAGTAACCTGAATCAAAAAAACAAATCCTACAGTCTGCTGCCTTCAGGAGACTCATATGATAGGTAAAGACATACACAGGCTGAAAGTAAAAGGTTGGGATAAATCATACCACTCACATGGCCCTCGGAAGCAAGCAGGAGTAGCCATACTCATATCAAATAAAATCAATTTCAAACCTACGTTAATAAAAAGGGATAACGAAGGACACTATGTACTGTTAAAAGGAACCATCCACCAACAAGACATAACAATTATCAATTTGTATGCACCAAACAATTGAGCTGCAACGCTCATGAAACAAACTCTCCTCAAGTTCAAGAGTCAAATAGACTACAACACAATAACTACGGGTGACTTCAACACACTGATCTCGCCATTAGAAAGATCCTCTAGACAAAAACTGAATAAAGAAACTATGGAATTCAACAGCACAATAAATAACCTAGGCTTAACCAACATATATAGAATATATCAACCATCCTCAAGTGGATACATGTTCTTCTCAGCAACACAAGGATCCTACTCAAAGATAGTTCATATATTATGCCATAGGGCAACCCTTAGTAAATATAAAGGCTTGGAGATAATACCATGCACCATATCTGATCATATTGGAATGAAACTGGAAATAAATGATAAAAGAAGGAAGGAAAAATCCTACATCATATGGAAAAATGAACAATATTCTACTGAATGATCAATGGGTTACAGAAGACATAGAGGAGGATATTAAAAATTCTTATAGACAAATGACAATACAGACACAACATACTGGAATCTATGGGACACAATGAAAGCAGTTTTAAGAGGGAAATTCATTTCTTGGAGTTCTTTCCTCAAAAAAATAAAATAAAATAAAATAAATGAACTCACACTACACTTCAAAAACCTAGAAAAAGAAAAGAAAAACAACAGCAAATGTAGTAGAAGACAAGAAATAATTAAAATTAGAGCAGAAATCAACGAAATTGAAACAAAAAAAAACATTGAAAAAATTGATAAAACTAAAGGTTGGTTCTTTGAAAACATAAATAAGATCGACAGGCCCTTAGCCATGCTAACAAAGAGAAGAAGAATGAGAACTCAAATTACTAACATACGGCATGAAAAAGGCATTATCATAACAGACACTACAGAAATACAGAAGATAATTAGAAAGTATTTTGAAACCCTATATTCAAATGAAATAGAAGATAGTGAAGATATCAATAAATTTCTTAAGTCATACGATGTGCCAAGATTGAGTCAGGAAGACACACACAATTTAAACAGACCAACAACAAAGGAAGAAATACAAGAAGCCATCAAAAGACTACGAACCAAAAAAAGCCCTGGAGCGGATGGGTATAGAGCAGAGCTCTACAAAACCTTAAAAGAAGAATTAATACCAATACTTTTCAAGCTATTTCAAGAAATAGAAAATGAAGGTGCTCTTTCAAATTCATTCTATGAGGCCAAAATCACCCTGATCCCGAAACCAGACAAAAACACTTCAAAGAAACAAAACTACAGACCAATATCTCTAATAAACTAGGATGCAAAAATTCTCAATAAAATCCTGGTGAATGTAATACAAAAGCATATCAAAAAATTGTGCACCATGATCAAGTAGGATTCATCCCAGGGATGCAAGGCTAGTTCAATATACGGAAATCCATAAATGCTATTCACCACATCAATAGACTTAAAGACAAGAACCATATGATCATCTTGATAGATGCAGAAAAAACATTCGACAAAGTTCAGCCTCCCTTTATGTTCAAAACACTAGAAAAACTAGGGATAACAGGAAGTTACCTCAACATTGTAAAAGCTATATATGCTAAACCTCAGGCTAGCATCATCGTAAATGGAGAAAAACTGAAGGCATTCCCTCTAAAATCTGGAACAAGACAGGGATGCCCTCTATCACCACTTCTATTCGATTGAGTTCTTGAAATACTAGCCAGAGCAATTAGACAGACAAAAGAAATTAAAGACATGAAAATAGGAAAAGAAGAACTTAAATTATCGCTATTTTCAGATGACATGATAATATATTTAACAGACTCAAAAGGGTCTACAAACAACTGCTAGAGTTAATAAATGAATTCAGCAAAGTGGCAAGATATGAAGTCAACACGCATTAATCAAAGGCATTCCTGTATATCAGCAGAAAAACTTCTGAAATTGAAATGAGGAAAACCACTCCATTCACTATATCCACAAAGAATATAAGATACTTGGGAATCATCCTAACGAAAGAGGTGAAAGATTTATATAATGAAAACTACAGAACCCTAAAGAGAGAGATAGAAAAAGATCTTAGAAGGTGGAAAAATGTACTTTGTTCATGGATAGGCAGAATTAACATCATCAAAATGTTGATATTACCCAAAGTTCTCTACAGGTTTAAATCGGTGCCAATAAAAATCCCAACGGCATTTATTGTAGAAATGATAAAGCAATCATGAAATTCATATGGAAAAACAAAAGACCCTGAATACCAAAAGCAATTCTAAGCAGGAAGTGTGAATCTGGAGGTATAGCGATACAAGAGTTCAAACTGTACTACAAAGCAATAGTAATAAAAACATTGTGGTACTGGTACCAAAACAGGCAGCTGGACCAGTGGTATAGAATAGAGGACACAGAAACCAATCCACAAAATTACAACTTTCTTATATTTGATAAAGGGGCTAAAAACATGCAATGGAGGAAAGATAGCATCTTCAACAAATGGTGCTGGGAAAATTGGAAATAAATATGCAACAAAATGAAACTGAATCCCTTTCTCTCACCATGCAAAAAGTTAACTCAAAATGGATCCAGGAGCTAGATATCAAATCAGAGACACTGCGTCTAATAGAAGAAAAAGTTGGCTACGATCTACATACTGTGGGGTCGGGCTCCACATTCTTTAATAGGATGCCCATAGCCAAAGAGTTAATAACAAGAATAAACAAATGGGACTCACTTAAACTAATTTTTTTTTTCTCAGCAAGAGAAACAATAAGAGAGGTAAATAGAGAGCCTACATCGTGGGAACAAATTTTTACCCCTCACACTTCAGATAGAGCCCTAATATCCAGAATATACAAAGAACTCAAAAAAATTAAACAATAAGATAACAAATAACCCAATCAACAAATGGGCCAAGGACCTGAACAGACACTTCACAGAGGAGGACATTCAATCAATGAACAAGTACATGAAAAAATGCTCACTATCTCTAGCAGTCAGAGAAATGCAAATCAAAACCACCCTATGATACCATCTCACTCCAGTAAGATCGGCAGCCATTATGAAGTCAAACAAAATAAGTGTTGGTGAGAATGTGGGGAAAAGGGTACACTTGTACACTGCTGGTGGGACTGCAAATTGGTGAGGCCAATTTGGAAAGTACTATGGTGATACCTGGGAAAGCTGGGAATGGATCCACCATTTGACCCAGCTATCACCCTTCTCGAACTATTTCCTGAGGATCTTAAAAGAGCGTACTGTAGAGATACTGCCACATCAATGATCATAGCTGCACAATTCACAATAGCTAGACTGTGGAACCAACCTAGATGCCCTTCAATAAATGAATGGATAAAAAAATGTGGCTTTTATACAAAATGGAGTATTACTCTTCATTAAAAAATGACAAAATCATTGAATTTGCATGGAAATGGATGGCATTAGAGCAGATTATGCTAGGCGAAGCTAGCCAATCCTTAAAAAAACAAATGCCAAATGTCTTCTTTGATATTAAAAGAGCAACTAAGAACAGAACATCGAGGAAGAGCATGAGGAAAAGTTTATCATTAAACAAAGACGAGTTGGGGGAGAGAAAGGGAGAGAGAAGGGAAAGCATATGGAAATAGTAGGAGACCCTCAATGTTACACAAAATTACATATAAGAGGATTTGAGGGGAAATGGGGGGGAAACAATGGAGAGAATTGAACAACAGCAGATGAGGTAGAGAGGGAAGATGGGAGGGGAGGGGAGGGGGATAGTGGGGGATAGGAAAGGTCGCAGAATACAACAGTCACTAATATGCTATTGTTCAAAAATGTGAATGTGTAACCAATGTGATTCTGAAATTCATATTTGTGGAAAAAATGGGAGTTCATAACCCATTTGAGTCAAATGTATCAAAGATGATATATCATGAGCTTTGTAATGTTTGGAACAACCAATAGAAATAAATAAATAAATAACGGTTTAAAATTGAGAGGGAAGAAATCAGCTAAAAATGGGTTGAGATGCATTCATTTTGCTAAGCAGAAACTTTGTTTCGTTTAGTTGTAACTATCACAAATTTATTTTACCAGGAAATTGGCTTTTGAAAATGCACATAAATTGAGATTAAAGGATAATTCACCTACCTTCATGAAAAATTCATAGCATTTTCTATATTTTTCATATTTCATTATTTTTCGTGAATATATTGTCATGGACCAGGTCTAGTCTTAGGCTATTCTTCCAGAATACTACCTCATCTGACAAATTCGTACAATGTGTTGGATTGTTGTTTTCACCTTTTATTTAATAGTTTCTAGTTGATAATGTGTATTTTCTTTATCTTTATTTGCACATATATACCCAACAATATCTTTGCATTTTATGTTTTACTGGGGAAGAGACTCATCAAAAGCTCTTTGTTATATGTATCAACAATCAGACATTTAGAGCACACAATTATTCTTAATTTTGCATGAAAATATCTTTGTACTATTTTCTTATACAGATTTAGAATTATTAATAATGTCCCTACTGTAATAAGTAATTATTTACAAGAAGAATTAAACAATTGACTTTATATCAATTATGAATATGAAAAGTACTAAAATAAGCATTTGGCAATTAATACACAATTGATAGAAATTGAAATCACAAGAAAGCCTTTAAAATGTCAGTGCATATGGTCCTTAAATAATAGGTTATTCAAAAAACTTTTTCTAATTCATAAGATTTAATATGCCGTATTATAGCTTAATGTGATATAAAACCTTAAATTATCAGTATTGATAAAAAGAATGATACCTGTTTATTTAAATATGTTTATTTGATTTTCACTGTAAGATGTTAATTCTGGA